>NC_037688.1:64814728-64862581 GCF_003255815.1 Theropithecus gelada
GAAGGAAGGAAGGAAGGAAGGAAGGAAGGAAGGAAGGAAGGAAGGAAGGAAGGAAGGAAGGAAGGAAGGAAGGAAACACCTTTTTTTTTTTTTTGAGACAGAGTCTCGCTCTGTTCCCCAGGCTGGAGTGCAGTGGCGCAATCTCAGCTCACAGCAAGCTCCACCTCCCAGGTTTACGCCATTCTCCTGCCTCAGCCTCCCGGGTAGCTGGGACTACAGGCGCCCGCCACCACGCCCGGCTAATTTTTTGTATTTTTAGTAGAGATGGGGTTTTACCGTGTTAGCCAGGATGGTCTCAATCTCCTGACCTCGTGATCTGCCCGCCTCAGCCTCCCAAAGTGCTGGAATTACAGGCATGAGCCACCGCGCCCGGCCTAGAAAGAAACTTCTAATATGTTGAGTATGTTTGGCTATCTTTTTTTTTTTTTTTTAAGGCTAGTCAAGTGAAGCAGTAGGAGTGGAGAAGAAAGTTCGGGTATCTTTGTCAAAGAGGCTTAACTTACCCTAAGGAATAAAATTTTAATTATATGAGCTCTTCAGGAAAAGCATTTCATGCACAAAATGTACCTCTAGGCCATAACATACACAATGCAGGTTCCAGGTGGCTAGTGAACAAACCTTAGTCTCCGCTTCTCAGAGATGTTCAGTGCATAATTTCGAAGAGATTGGCTGCTGAGGTTTTCAGCGATTCTGTCCTCCAGCTGGGAGCTGTAAGAGTCGGTTGACTTTAGCAAAGTGCCGCTTTGCTTGTCCCGGGAATGGACAGTCGTTCTCCTGCGTGCAATGGACCGGTAGCTTGGCAATTCTTGGAGGAAGTTCACAGGTGGAGAGGAGAAGCAACTGGCATCTAGAGAGAGGTTCTCTTTGTAAAAGAAAAGAAAAAGCCATCATTCACTCCAGTGAATGATGAAAAGAAAGCCATCATTCACTCCAGTGAGTTTGGAAGCCAAGCAGGAAACTTGGATCTTGGGCATCATCACTGACCCTTGCAGATAGTTACTAGCCTGGGTCTGTGAGGACAGCATTTTGACCTTATTATATTTACCACGGTGGTGCTCAGGACAATGAAATCATCTGCAGATGGGCTCACTTTCTGCAGATGCGTTTGCAGACATGCTTTAAATTGCACAACATCTGATTTCCAGTGTATGGCTGCAGCCACTAGCTAAAAGCATGGCCTTGGGCAAGTTATCTAAACTTGCCCAAAGTTTTAAATATTTTAAATATTTGTCAAATGGGGTTAGTAATATTTGCTCCAACTTCCTCCCACAGTGTAGGGTATAGTAATGTATTCAGTAAAACTCTAAAAAGCGTAAAGTATACTATGCAAATGCATGGCAACAACATCAACAACAATAATAGCATTTCCTGTGTGTCAGGCATGGTGTTAAGAGCTTCACACGTATTCATGGGATCCGGACTGGCCTCCTGATCTGCTTGGACCAACAGAACAGAGCAGAAGTGATGCTGGGCCAGTTCTAAGGCCAGCCTTAAGAGATTTTGCAGACTTCTCCTTCTCTCTGGAGCCCAGCCAGAACAAGCCTGAGCGAGCCTGCCGGAAGATGAGACTATGTGGGATGACCGCCCTAGCTGAGGCCACTCCAGACCAGCCTTCAGTCAGCTTGACCGCCCTGTTAACCACAGACACTTAGAATGAATGACATTCCCAATTTACTTGCATTTAGAGAGCGGGTGATTGGGCGCATGGCAGACAAATCCAGGGTTGACTCCAAAACCCTTATTTCTATATCAGGCCAGTGCTAGAAGTCAAGCTTTGCTGTGTCTTGGGCAGCAGGCTAAGGCAGGTGGGCTTTCTGCTGAAGGGGAGGGAAGCTACTTTCTTTTTTTTTTTTTTTTTTTTTTTTGAGACTGAGTCTGGCTCTGTCGCCCAGGCTGGAGTGCAGTGGCCGGATCTCAGCTCACTGCAAGCTCCGCCTCCCGGGTTCACGCCATTCTCCTGCCTCAGCCTCCCGAGTAGCTGGGACCACAGGCGCCCGCCACTTCGCCCGGCTAGTTTTTGTATTTTTTAGTAGAGACGGGGTTTCACCGTGTTAGCCAGGATGGTCTCGATCTCCTGACCTCGTGATCCGCCCGTCTCGGCCTCCCAAAGTGCTGGGATTACAGGCTTGAGCCACCGCGCCCGGCGGGAAGCTACTTTCAAGATGGGTTTTACCCCTCATCAGATTTTAGTTGCGGGAAGATCAATCTGAGTGGAGACAGACAGGACTCAGGGAGAAGAGGGGGCAGGCAGCCATAATTACCTAAGCAATTACCCCTACGCAGCAAAGCTTCTACGGCTTCTTGATCGAAGCTAAATGTTTGAGTGTGGATCCCCACTCTGTCACTTATTAGCTCTGTGTCTTTGGGAAAGTTACTCAACCTTTCTAAGCTCTGTTTCCTCATCTCAAATATTCATTCAACAGCTCTATCTACCATGTGTCCTATCTGGAGTTAAGGGAACTGCAGTGAAGAAGGCAAGTGCCCTACTCACGTGGCAGTTATATTCTGAGATGGGGGAGAGGGAGATCAAATAATAAACAGGCAGTAAATATTATGCCAGGAAGTGACAAGTGCAATGGAAAAAAAAAAAAAAAAAAAAAAGAACAGAGTGGTGTCAGGGGACAGAGGTGATATGAGGGGTGGTGAACTGTTTTTGATAAGGTGGGGTCAGGTACGGTCTCTCTTTAAAGGTGACATTTAGATGAATGAAGGGAAGGGGTGAGACCCCTGGATATTTGGGGAAAAGCACCCCAGGCAGAGGGAACCCATAAGTGGAAAGGCCCAGCGGCAGCAGTGTGTGTGACAGGTTGGAGGAAGAGTGAATGAGCAAGAACCTGGTAGGCGGTTTTGTTGGTGGCCTCCAGTGAGCCACACTGGCCCTCTGCATGGTCCCCTCCTTGGATTTGCACTGGACCTGTGCTTGCTTTAACCAAAGGACTCAATGGAAGTAATGCTCTGCCATTTCCAGCCCAAAGTCATAAGAGGGCCTTGCAGTAGCCACTTCTGTGCTCTTGGGCCAGGGCTGCCTGGAAGGAAGTCTAACTACCTAGGACAACAAGGTGGAGAGGAAGAGCCCCTAAGCCTACAAAAAGAACCAAGGACCTGGGTGATTGCAAGAACCAAGGCCTAGGCCGGGCGCGGTGGCTCAAGCCTGTAATCCCAGCACTTTGGGAGGCCGAGATGGGCGGATCACGAGGTCAGGAGATCGAGACCATCCTGGCTAACACGGTGAAACCCCGTCTCTACTAAGAAATACAAAAAATAGCCAGGCGAGGTGGCGGGCGCCTGTAGTCCCAGCTACTCGGGAGGCTGAGGCCGGAGAATGGCGTGAACCCGGGAGGCGGAGCTTGCAGTGAGCTGAGATCCGGCCACAGCACTCCAGCCTGGGCTACAGAGCGAGACTCCGTCTCAAAAAAAAAAAAAAGAACCAAGGCCCCAGGCTCCTGTCTTCAACGCCCTGGGACAGCCAGGCACGGTGGCTCACACCTGGATTACACCTGTAATCCCAGCACTTTGGGAGGCCAAGGCAGGTGGATCACCTGAGATGGGGAGTTCAAGACCAGCCTGGCCAATATGGTGAAATTCCATCTCTACTAAAAATAGAAAAAAAAAAAAATTAGCTGGGCATGGTGGCATGCGCCTGTAATCCCAGCTACTCACAAGGCTGAGGTAGGAGAATAGCTTGAACCCGGGAGGCAGAGGTTGCAGTGAGCCAAGATTGGACGACTGTACTCCAGCCTGAGTGACAGAGCAAGACTTCATCTCAAAAAAAGCAAAACAAAAGAAAACAACAGCAACAAAAATCCCTGGGGCATCCTCACCAGGCATCGCAGTGATGAGGCCATCTTGGGCACTCCAGCCCCAGCAGACATCCCAGGCAGCAGGGCAAGCGGGCTCCCCCATGCCCCGAGTCATCCCTGATGCACAGAATCAGCAGAAATAATAACATGGCTTAAGCCAGCACGTTTGGAGCAGTGTGTTGAGCAACAACAGGTATTTAGGACAGGGAGAATGGAAACGCTGAAGTCAGAAGGGTGGCTGGGGTCGGACCAAACCAGACTTTGTAGGCCATGGCAGAACCTTGAGATGTCATGCTTCGACTGCGTTTTAAAAGTCACCCTGGGCCGGGCGTGGTGGCTCACGCCTGTAATCCCAGCACTTTGGGAGGCCGAGGCGGTCGGATCACAAGGTCAGGAGATTGAGACCATCCTGGCTAACATGGTGAAACTCTGTCTCTACTAAAAATACAAAAAATTAGCCGGGCGTGGTGGCGGGCGCCTGTAGTCCCAGTCACTTGGGAGGCTGAGGCAGGAGAATGGCGTGAACCCGGGAGGCAGAGCTTGTAGTGAGCTGAGATCGTGCCACTGCACTCCAGCCTGGGCGACAAACTGAGAATCTGTCTCAAAGGAAAAAAAAAAGGTCACCCTGGGCCCGGCACGGTGGCTCACACCTGTAATTCCAGCACTTTGGGAGGCCAAGGCGAGGGGATCACCTGAGGCCAGGACTCCAAGACCAGCCTGACCAACATGGAGAAACCCCGTCTCTACTAAAAATACAAAATTAGCTGGGCACGGTGGCGCATGCCTGTAATCCCAGCTATTCAGGATCGCTTGAACCCAGGAGGCGGAGGTTGCAGTGCGCTGAGATCATGCCATTGCACTCCAGCCTGGGCAACAAGAGCGAAACTCCATCTCAAAAAACAAAAAGGTCACCCTGGAGGCTGCAAGGCTGAGGTCAGGACTTGCTACACAGCCTGTTTATGAACATTAAAGAGGATCACATGGGTAGACAGTCCCAGGCAGTGCTTGGCACACACAGAGCTCCATAAAGGCACCAACCGGATAAGGATGGGCAGGGGCAGGGCCCGGTGGGGACCGGTCAAGGCCTGGCTCTGACACTGTAATCTTTGCCTTTCTCGGATGGGCAAGTTCAGACACAATGGAGCAGCTGTCCCACTGTAGATGACACACGGACACGTGGCTGGGGCCCTGCCGATCTCCATGCGCAAGTCTGCGAGCCTCA
Source organism: Theropithecus gelada (assembly GCF_003255815.1). Lineage (NCBI taxonomy): Eukaryota > Metazoa > Chordata > Mammalia > Primates > Cercopithecidae > Theropithecus > Theropithecus gelada. The sequence goes on from NC_037688.1 coordinate 64,819,751, forward strand.
CCCACCCTTCTACCTCCCTGCCTAGCACACCCTGAGGATATGACACACTTCCATTAGTGGCACTGGCTCCCTCGAGCCAATATGAGGGTAGGGCGGGTGTGGACTCTGAGAAGGAAAAGGGTCTAAGCCCTGCATGGAGGCTACCCTCCCGCTAGCAGAAACAAAGAGCTATTATTAACCACGAACAAAGGTCTTTGAATATAGAACAGCATGGACCTACTGAATATTCAACTGCCGTGGGGTCAGGGCCCCCAAGCTGGAGCCTGGGTTGGTTTAAAACACTGGCCTCTCACCCACCAGCCAAGCCACCCCAGGAGGGACCACAGCTGCCTCAGAATCACATTTTTCTCATCTCAGGAATGGAGGATCTAATACCATGGGCCTCATCAGCACAATGGTGAGGAAGGAGTTGCAAACGGCATGAATAACACCGGCTAAGATTTCTTGAGTACTTGCCTACCTTGTAGCAGGCTATTTAAAGTATTTAACATGCGGGCTGGGTGTGGGGGCTCACGCCTGTAATCCCAGCACTTTGGGCGGCCGAGGCGGGTGGATCATGAGGTCAGGAGATCGAGACCATCCTGGCTAACACGGTGAAAGTCTGTCACTACTAAAAATACAAAAAATTAGCCGGGCATAGTGGTGGGTGCCTGTAGTCCCAGCTACTTGGGAGGCTGAGGCAGGAGAATGGCATGAACCCGGGAGGCAGAGCTTGCGGTGAGCCGAGATTGCGCCACTGCACTCCAGCCTGGGCGACAGAGCGAGAATCTGTCTCAGAAAAAAAGAAATACATGCATTGTCACACTTAATACTCCAAACTACTCTTTGGAGAGAATTATCCCCATTGTGCCGGCATGGTCTCAGCTACTTTGGGAGGCTAAAGCAGAAGGATTGCTTGAGCCCAGGAATTCAAGACCAGCCTGGTCAACATAACAAGACTCCAATTCCAAGGAAAAAAAAAAACCGAAAGTCAAACAAAATCATTATCTCCATGTTACAGATGAATACCTGAGGCTCAGACAATTAGTAAGTGTTGCTTGCTTACACAGTAAGTGTTGGAACTAGGAACGCATCACAGGCTGATCAGACCCCAAAGCTGTAGTCTTCACCATGAAAAAATTCAGGGGGTCGCGGATTTACAAGTGCTTTGTAAATGTTAAAATGCCATATAAGCCGGGCACGGTGGCTCATGCCTGTAATCCTAGCGCTTCGGGAGGCTGAGGCAGGTAGATCACTTGAGGTCATGAGTTCAAGACCAGCCTGGCCAACATGGTGAAACCTCGTCTCTACTAAAAATACAAAAATTAGCTGGGCGTGGTGGCGGGTGCCTGTAATCCCAGCTACTCAGGAGGCTGAGGCAGGTGACTTGCTTGAACCCAGGAGGCGGAGGTTGCAGTGAGCCGAGATCACGCCGCTGCACTCCAACCTGGGCAACAGAGCAAGACTCCATTCCAAAAAAATATACAAATAAATAAATAAAATAAAAATAAAATTCCACACAAATCAACTAAGTAATTATCCTGTTTTTCATACACCACCTACCCCCTCCCAGGAAGAACTGTTCTGATTTTTCCTCTTTAGACACTCCAGGGAAGTTCCTCAACTTCAAACAAAAAATGTCACGACCATGTCTTCAAACACAGGCATCATTATTTTTACAACTAGGCTCCACCCCCTCTTGTTTCCATATAGGAACATACACTTTTCCCAGCATGACGTCACCTCATTCCTCACGCCAACCTGCAGAGGTAAGTGCAGAGGGCTTCACTGCCCTGGCATGTTTTTTTTTTTTTAGAGATAGGATCTTGCTCTATTGCCCAGGCTGGAGTGTACCTTAAACTCCTGGGCTCCAGCGATCCTCCCACCGCAGCCTCCCAGATAGCTGGGATTACAGATGCACACCACTACACCTGGCTGATTTTTTAATTTTTCAGTTTTTAGCAGAAACGGGGTCTTGCTTTGTTGCCTAGGCTGGTATCAAACTCCTGGGCTGAAGTGATCCTCCTGCCTTGGGCTTCCCAAAGGGCTGGGATTATAGGCATAAGCCACCACCCTTGGCCTGCTCTGGCTTTCCAACAGGGAAACTGAGGCCCAGGCTTGGCGACTTGCCCAAGGCTTGAGTGTCAAGACAGACTCCTGGTTGTACCGCAGGTCATTTCACCACTGAGAGCCTTGATGTTCTCCTCATCCTTAAAGAAGATGTCTCATTACAGTTATTGTCAGACATTCTACGGAATTGGTCCAGCCAAGAGCCTTGCTGTTGCGATGGCCACTGTAGTCCTGTGGTCAGCGTGGGCTGCTGTTGACCATCTGCACAGGAGTGGGTAGCATATTTCAGATACCGGGGTGCCTCTAAGAATGCCTAGAACTTCTTGGTCACTGGAGCCAGATTTCAGCAATTAGGAGATTATTACTCAGGTGGGAGAATGACTGGGTAATTCCAGGAGACACGAGGGAGCAGGGCCAGGCATAACCAATTTTTCTGCCATATACTATTCTTCCAGGTTAAGGACAAAGTCTTTCTGAGGCTTAAAAGCAGTGTCCTGCTCATAGAAGGCCCTCCATCTGGGCTGAGCACTGTGATTCATGCCTGTAATCCCAGCATTTTGGGAGGCCAAGGCGGGTGGATCACCTGAGGTTAGGAGTTCAAGACCAGCCTGACCAACATGGTGAAATCCCGTCTCTACTGAAAAAATACAAAATTAGCTGGGCGTGGTGATGCATGCGCCTGTAATTCCACTACTTGGGAGGCTGAGGCAGGAAAATCGCTTGAACCCAGGAGGCAGGGGTTGCAGTGAGCCGAGATCACTCCATCACACTCCAGCCTGGACAACAAGAGCAAAACTCCATCTCAAAAAATAAAAAAAAATTTAAAAATTTTAAAAAAAGAAGGCCCTCCATCTGAAGAATGAATGAATGAATGAATGAGCAGTGCAGAGGCAGGCCCATCTAGAGAGCATCGTGAGGTCCTAACTTTCTTGGCAACATTTCCCACAAGACACCACATCCTACCAACAGGCATGAACCCTCCCAGGAAGTGGGCACCAGCCAAGTATGATCTAAAGGGCACTAAAACCACCACCACCTTCCCCCGCGTCCTAGCCAAGAACCTTGCCCAACCGTATTTGGTGCTGAGTTCACAGCAGAGGTTTGTTTCCCACGCAGAGTATCACGGAAACTCTGGGTAAAAAGAGACTTCGTAGGTCACTGGGTCCAGGCCTCTCACCAGCTGCTATGGGAATTAGTTCTGTTTGACAACTTGTATGGAGCCTCTCTCTGTGCCAGACTCCAGACTGAGAGCTGGGACTCTGGAGAAGATGAACGCTTGCTCTCTGCCTTGATGAGCTTTTGCTCACTCCTTCGAACACCACATAGCTCCTAAGTGCCCACTCCACTGCACTCACTCACCCTCGTTACTACTCTATCCTTTTTTCTGTTGTTTGTTTAAGACAGGGTTTTGCTCTGTTGCCCAGGCTAGAGTGTGGTGGTCCCAACATAACTCACTGCAGCCTTGATCTCCCAGGCTCAAGCAATACTCTTCACCTCAGCCTCCTGAGTAGCTGGGACCACAGGTGTGCACCACTACACCCAGTTGATATACATATATTTTAGTAGAGATGAGGTTTTGTTATGTGGCCCGGGCTAGTCTCGAACTTCTGGACTCAAGTGATCCTCCCTGCCTCAGCCTCCCAAAGTGCTGGGATTATAGATGTGAACCACCACAACTGGCCTAGTCTGTTCTTTTTAATTGTTTACTTGTGGTGTGTTGTCTCTGACTCTATAACCTCTATGAAGGCAGAGACCTTGTCTCTTTCTGTTACCGCTGAATTACCAGGGTCTAGCACAGAGCCTGGTACATGACAGATGCTTAATAAATACCTTCTAAGTTGAATGAATGAATAATTCAGGAATGAATGAATTTGGTGCTGAGGATACAAGATACGTTACATCACCCACCAAGCCAACCAAAGTACTTTAAATACCAGGAAAGCAAGGATGTCAAAAAAATGAGAAAAAGATTTTAGGAATTTAAACCTTGAATATTATTCTTTTCTATATGAATGATGTATTTTTTTCACAATACAAAACGTTTTGTTGTTTTGTGTTTTTTTGTCTTTTTTTGTTTGTTTGTTTGTTTTTTGAGACGGAGTCTCGCTCTGTCGCCCAGGCTGGAGTGCAGTGGCCGGATCTCAGCTCACTGCAAGCTCCGCCTCCTGGGTTTACGCCATTCTCCTGCCTCAGCCTTGTGAGTAGCTGGGACTACAGGCGCCCGCCACCTTGCCTATCTAGTTTTTTGTATTTTTTTTTTTTTTTTTTTTTTTTGAGACGGAGTCTGGCTCTGTCGCCCGGGCTGGAGTGCAGTGGCCGGATCTCAGCTCACTGCAAGCTCCGCCTCCCGGGTTCATGCCATTCTCCTGCCTCAGCCTCCCGAGTAGCTGGGACTACAGGCGCCCGCCACCTCGCCCGGCTAGTGTTTTGTATTTTTTAGTAGAGACGGGGTTTCACCGTGTTAGCCAGGATGGTCTCGATCTCCTGACCTCGTGATCCACCCGTCTCGGCCTCCCAAAGTGCTGGGATTACAGGCTTGAGCCACCGCGCCCGGCCGTTTTTTGTATTTTTTAGTAGAGACGGGGTTTCACCGTGTTAGCCAGGATGGTCTCGATCTCCTGACCTCGTGATCCGTCCATCTCGGCCTCCCAAAGCGCTGGGATTACAGGCTTGAGCCACCGCGCCCGGCCTGTTGTTTTGTTTTTGAGACAGGGTCTCACTCTGTCACCCATGCTAGAGTGCAGTGGTGCCATTTCCACTCACTCTGCCTCCCAGGCTCAAGCAATCCTCCGGCCTCAGCTTCCCAAGTAGCTGGGACTACAGGTGTGCGCCACCACACCTGGTCAATTTTTTGTATTTTTTTGTAGAGATGGGGTTTTACCATATTACCCAGACTGGTCTCAAACTCCTGGACCCAAGCAATGCACCTGCTTCCACCTCCCAAAGTATTGAAATTACAGGGGTGAGCCACCGCACCTGGAACAAAAATAATTTGAAGCGTAAAAAAAGCTGGCAAAAAATATTGACTGAGATGTTGACCGTATGTTACATTCTTCCTATTTCAGGTACTTTACACAAACCAGCCCTATTGGAAATGTGCTTTGCTTTTCTTTCTTGTGAAATGATAAAATGTCATGCACACACCCACAATTTGATATCACTGATAAGTCAATGTAGATCTCAATCTCAGAACATTATGGACTTCTTTTCACTTGAATTGTTTTTATTTTTGTTTTTGCTTTTGAGACAGAGTCTTGCGCTGTCACCCAGGCTGGAGTGCAGTGGCGCAATCTCGGCTCACTGCAACCTCTGCCTCCCGGGTTCAAGCGATTCTCCTGCCTCAGCCACCCAAGTAGCTAGGATTACAGGCGTGCGCCACCACACCCAGCTAATTTTTTGTATTTTTAGTAAAGACAAGATTTCACCATGCTGGCCAGGCTGCTCTCGAACTCTTGGCCTCAAATGATCCACTTGCCTCGGCCTCCCAAAGTGCTGGGGTTACAGGCGTGAGCCACCGCGCCCGGCTGAATTGTTTTTATTTTGGATGTCAGGTGAAGGTAGAGTGTCCAGATAATCTGTGCTTACAGCTACCAAAGGGCCTTAATCCAAGAACTCATAAAGTCCCCGGACTCAACAGGGCGTGGTGGCTCACGCCTGTAATCCCAACACTTTGGGAGGCTGAGGTGGGCAGATCACGAGGTCAGGAGATCAAGACCATCCTGGCTAACACGGTGAAACCCCATCTCTACTAAAAATACAAAAAAATTAGCCGGGCGAGGTGGTGGGCGCCTATAGTCCCAGCTACCCGGGAGGCTGAGGCAGGAGAATGGCGTGAACTCGGGAGGCAGAGCTTGCAGTGAGCCGAGATCGTGCCCTGCACTCCAGCCTGGATGACAGGGTGAGACTCTGTCTCAAAGAAAAAAAAAGTCCCCAGACTCTAGTTGAAGCTGCTATGACATGTCAATCAAGTGCAAGAAGCCCTCCAAAGCCAGGGACTCATCACTGCCCTGCTCCTGGAAAGACCCATCTATCCATTCACTTATTCACCCACCACTCAGTCACTCAGAAACATTTACTGAGCAACTGTCACCACTCAAGCACTGTTCTAGGACTACAACATAGCCTTGAACACCACACACCATTTCCCTGCTTTTATGAAACTTGCATTCTATTTGGAGGAGACAGACATTAAACAAGTAAAAACAATGTACTTCAGATGTTGATAAGTGCGTGGAGAAAAATAAGTCAGGGGGCCGGGCATGGTAGCTCACCATTTGTTGGGCTTCTGCAATGAAGGGCATGTTCTATATCTGCACTGTCCAATACAGTGGCCAGTGGCCACATGGGACTATTAAGCAATTGAAATATGACTGGCTGGGTGCAGTGGCTCATGCCTATAACCCCAATACTTTGAGAGGATGAGGCGGGAGGATGGCTTGAACCCAGGAGTTCAAGGCCAATCTGGGCACCATAGTGAGACCCTGTCTCTACAAAAAAATAACATGTTTTTTGGCTGAGGTGGGAGGATCGCTTGAGCCCGGAAGGTGGAGGCTGCAGTGAGCTGTGATCAAAGCAATGCACGCCAGCCTTGGTGACAGAGCAAGACGCTGTCTCAAAATAAATAAATAAATAAATAAATACAGCCTAGAGGGGCCTCATTCACAGCAGCAGCCCAGTGCTTAGTCTGAGAGGGGAGGAGCCAGAGGCCCTGGTAACCTCCCGGATCTGCTAGACTTCGTAACAGTAGTGTCAGGAGAAACTGCATGAGTCACGCCAACTGGCACCTGGGTGGGGCTGGTGACTGGCTAGTCTAAGGCTTTACAAACAGATGAGCAAACAGCCTTCAGGAGCAGTGACTAACTCCATCATTAGAGCTGCTGCTGGGCCTGGAACTCAAGCCCCTGCTTTTCATGCCCATGGAGTATCTGGTCGGGTGTCTATGGGGCAGTTACTGCGATTCTGTCTATCTGAGAAGGTGGCAAGGCCTGTCAGTTAAGAGCAACCCACCCTGCCTGGATTTGGACCCCAGCCTCACTTGCCGCCTGCATAACCTGGCAAGTTTCTTGATCATTCCATGCCTCAGTTTTCCCACCAATAAAATAGGGACAGAGGTTCCTACCTCCTATAGCTGTCCTGAGGATTAGATGGCAATCACATGTAACATGCTTAGAACAGAGGTCAGCAAACATTTTCTGTAAAGAGGTAAGAATTTACTATTTGCAATTACTCAGCTTTGTCCCTGTAGGAGGAAAGCAGCCACAGATAATCCATAAATGAATGGGCACGGCTGTGTTCTACTAAAGGTTTATTTACAAAAAAAAAAAAGGTTGGCCAGCCTCGGTGGCTCACACCTGTAATTCCAGCACTTTGGGAGGCCAAGGCGGGTGGATCACGAGGATAGGAGTTCAAGACCAGCCTGGCCAAGATGGTGATACCCCATCTCTACCAAAAATACAAAACAATTAGCTGGGCATGGTGGCAGGTGCCCATAATCCCAGCTACTCGGGAGGCTGAGGCAGAGAATTGCTTGAACCAGGGAGGTGGAGCCTGCAGTGAGCTGAGATGGCACCACTGTACTCCAGCCTGGGCAACAGAGCGAGACTCCATCCAAAAAAAAAAAAAGGCCGGGCCCAGTGGCTCACGCCTGTAATCCCAGCACTTTGGGAGGCCAAGGTAGGTGGATCACGAGGTCAGGAGATCGAGACCATCCTGGCTAACACGGTGAAACCTCATCTCTACTAAAAATATAAAAAATTAGCCGGGCGTAGTGGCGGGCGCCTGTAGTCCCAGCTACTTGGGAGGCTGAGGCAGAAGAACGGCGTGAACCCAGGAGGCAGAGCTCGCAGTCAGCCGACATCGTGCCACTGCACTCTAGCCTGGGCGACGGAGCGAGACTCTGTCTCATAAAAAAAAAAAAGAAAGAAAGAAAAAAAAAAAAGGCTGGATTTAGCATAGGAGTTGTTTGCAGATCCTTGGCTCAAAACACTGCCTGAGGCCAGGTGCGGTGGCTCACACCCGTAATTCCAGCACTTTGGAGGCCAGAGGCGGGTGGATCACCTGAGGTCAGGAGTTGAAGACCAGCCTGGCCAACATTGCGAAACCCTGACTCTACTAAAAATACAAAAATTAGCCGAGTATGGTGTCAGATGCCTGTAATCCCAGCTACTTGGGGGGATAAGGCAGGAGAATCGCTTGAATCCAGGAGTCAGAGGTTGAAGTGAGCCGAGATCATGCCACTGCACTCCAGTCTGGGTGACAGAGTGAGACCCTGTCTCAAAAAATAAAAAGGCCGGGCATGGTGGCTCACATCTGTAATCCCAGCACTTTGAGAGGCCGAGGCAGGCTGATCACCTGAGGTCAGGAGTTCGAGACCAGCCTGGCCAATGTGGTGAAACCCTGTCTTTACTAAAAATACAAAAATTAGCCAGGCATGGTGGCGCGCACCTGTAATCCCAGCTACTCGGGAAGCTGAGGCACAAGAATTGCTTGAACCCAAGAGGCAGAGGTTGCAGTGAGCCGAGATCACACCACTGTACTTCAGCCTGGGCGACAGAGCTAGATTCCGTCTCAGAAAAATAAAATAAAAAGGAGTCACCTCCCCCAAGAGGCCTATGGACCACCCCATCTGAGTAGGCTACTCTTCCTTCTCTATCTTACCATCTTGTTTGTTTCCATCCCAGTAGTTAGGGCTACCTCCGATAATCCTATTTGTCTCTTTACTGTTTAGTGCGTCTGGCTTGACTAGAAGCTCCATGAAAGCAGAGACCCTACCTGCTTCCTTTGCCACTAGAACCCCAAGGCCTGGTATGTGATGATCCCTCAGGGCCCATTTGCTTCCCTTCCTCCTCCTCTAAGGGTGGAGACAGAACATCAGAAGGTCTAGGCAGACCCAGACCCAAACAATGTAAAAGGAAACCAGACTGTGACAAAGGTCAGAGGCTGAAAAGTTATTTCCGCCTTTTATCCCTCTAAATTCTTCACTTCCTGAAAAAACAAACAAGAAAAAGCCACTGAGGGCCCCTGGACTTAATCCAGGCCTGAGTTGCTGGGCAGAGGTCAGTCTCGTCCAGACATGGGAAAAAAATAACTCAAGTCAGACGGGTGGGTCACCAGAGAAAGAATCCAGCCTGCGAATGGCCTGTGCGAGCTTCAGCTCTGTCCAGACCTGCCTCCCTCTGGTGATGCCTTTAAAGGTGGTAAGTGACCTGGACAAATGGGCTTAGAAGATAAGAGGGAAAAACAAATATCACAGGTCAGATGGTTATGTGTCTTTCAAGTTTAATACCGTCTACTGGACTGAAAGACGTCCAAAGAATAGTTACTCAACTACATAAATTCCCTTTTTTTTTTTTTTTTTTTTTTTTTTTGAGACAGAGTCTCGATATGTTGCCATGCTGGAGTGCAATGGTATGATCTTGGCTCACCACAACCTCTGCCTTCCAGGCTCAAGTCATTCTCCTGCCTCAGCTTCCCAAGGAAGCTACAGGAATGTGCCACCATGCTCGGCTAATTTTTGTATTGTTAGTAGAGATGGGGTTTCACCATGTTGACCAGGCTGGTCTCGTACTCCTGACCTCAGGTGATCCACCCACCTCGGCCTCCCAAAGTGCTGGGATTACAGGTGTGAGCCACCGTGCCCAGCCAACTACATAAATTCCTAACAATGTATCTCCAGAAAGTATAGGCACAACGGCACATGCAGTCATGCCTGTAATCAAGTGCTCTGGGAGGCCAAGGCAGGAAGATCCCTTGAGCCCAGGAGTTTGAGACCAGCCTGGACAACATAGCAAGACTCTGTCTCTACAAAATATACAAAAATTGGGCGGGGTATGGTGGCTCAGGCCTGCAGGCCCAGCACCTTGGGTGACCAAGGCAGGAGGATCGATTGAGCTCAGGAGTTTGGGACCAGCCTGGACAACATAACCAGACCCCGTCTCTACTTAAAATCAAGAAAATTAGCCAGACGTGGTTGCATGCGCCTGTAGTCCCAGCACTTTGGGAGGCCAAGGCGGGTGGATCACCTGAGGTCAGGAGTTTGAGACCAGCCTGACCAACACGGTAAAATCTCATCTCTACTAAAAATACAAAAATTAGCATTTTGTATTTTTAGTAGAGGCATGGTGGTGCACAAGTACATATGGTGGTGCACACCTGTAGTCCCAGCTACTTGGGAGGCTGAGGCAGGAGAATGGATTAAACCTGAGAGGTGGAGGTTGCAGTGAGCCGAGATTGCACCACTGCACTAAAGCCTGGGCAACAGAATAAGACTAAAAAAAGGAAGAAAGAAAGAAAGAGAGAGAGAGAGAGAGAAAGGAAGGAAGGAAGGAAGGAAGGAAGGAAGGAAGGAAGGAAGGAAGGAAGGAAGGAAGGAAGAAAGAAAGAAAGAAAGAAAGAAAGAAAGAAAGAGAGAAAGAGAGAGAGAGAAAGAGAGAAAGGGAGGGAGGGAAGGAAGGAGGGAGGGAAGGAGATAGAGGGAGAGAAAAGAAAAGAAAACAAAACAAAACAAAAGAAGCCAGGTGTGGTTGCATGCACCTGTAGTCCCTGCACTTTGGGAGGCCAAGGCAGGAAGATCAATCAAGGCCAGGAGTTTGAGATTGCAGAAGGAAACCCTGTCTCTAAAAAAAAAAAAAAAAAAAAAAAAATCAGGGTCCAGTTCCACCACAAGAGCATCTCCAGGGGCTGCTGAGTTTTGTCTCTATCATTCCAAGTCGTCCCTGCTCCAGACCAAGTCCCACCATCTGGCAGTCAGGTCAGTTCAAACACAGTCACATCAGGGCCCTTCCAGGTTCTTTTTTTTTTTTTTTTTTTTTTTGTTTTTTGAGACGGAGTCTCGCTCTGTCGCCCAGGCTGGAGTGCAGTGGCTGGATCTCAGCTCACTGCAAGCTCCGCCTCCCGGGTTCACGTCATTCTCCTGCCTCAGCCTCCCGAGTAGCTGGGACTACAGGCGCCCGCCATCTCGCCTGGCTAGTTTTTTGTATTTTTTAGTAGAGACGGGGTTTCACCGTGTCAGCCAGGATGGTCTCGATCTCCTGACCTCGTGATCCGCCCGTCTCGGCCTCCCAAAGTGCTGGGATTACAGGCTTGAGCCACCGCGCCCGGCCCCCTTCCAGGTTCTTTCCTTGAGTGCCCCTTGAGGAGGCTGGAGGAGAGGCCAAAGACATTTGCACCTGAGACTCCAGAGTCTAGATTTACAACCACTATGTTACAGCTGCCAGTGTGGCTGCAAGGACACTTCATTCATTCATTCACTTATTCATTCAAAATAGATATAGCATCTGCTGTGTGCCAGATGCCATTCTAGGTTCTAGGGAAACAAGGCAAAGCCCCTGTTTTCCAAAGCATCCACATTCTAGGAAAGACTGCTACCAGCCTGGCACGGTGGCTCACATCTGTAATCCCAATACTTTGGGAGGCCGAGGTGGGCAGATCACTTGAGGTCAGGAGTTCGAGACCAGCCTGGCCAACATAGTGAAACCCCATTTCTACTAAAACTACAAATCAGCCAGGCATGGTGGCACGTGCCTGTAGTCCCAGCTACTCAAGGAGGCTAAGGCAGGAGAATCGCTTGAACCTGGGAGGCAGAGGTTGTGGTGAGCTGAGATCGCACCACTGCACTCCAGCCAGGGCAATAGAGTGAGTCTCTATTTCAAAAAAAAAAAAAAGACTGCTACTAAACAAGAAAATAACCAAACCAGATGACTTCAGGTGGTGGTAAGAGCTTTGAAAGAATAAGCAAGGGCCGGGCGCGGTGGCTCACGCTTGTAATCCCAGCACTTTGGGAGGCTGAGGTGGGCGGATCACGAGCTCAGGAGATCGAGACTATCCTGGCTAACACGGTGAAACCCCATCTCTACTAAAAATACAAAAAAATTAGCCAGGCGAGGTGGCAGGCGCCTGTAGTCCCAGCTATTCAGGAGGCTGAGGCAGGAGAATGGCGTGAACCCGGGAGGCGGAGCTTGCAGTGAGCTGAGATCGCGCCACTGCACTCCAGCCTGGGCAACAGAGCGAGACTCCACCTCAAAAAAAAAAAAAAAAAAAGAAAGAAAGAATAAGCAAGGTAACTAACTGGTCAGAGAAAGAGAGATGGGCGCATTCCCTCAGATAGACAGCCCCAGAGGTCTGCCTCTCTGACGTGACATTTGAGCAGAGACCCAACAGGAAAAGGAAGAGGCAGCCCTATTAAGAAGGAAGAGGAGTCCAGGTGAAAAGAATGGCAGATGCAAAGGCCCTGAGGCAGAAACAATCTTGGTATGCTGGAAGGATAGGAAGGCAGCCAGTGCAGCTGGAGCAGGATAGGTTAGGGCGGGTCGAGGTGATGAGGGCCTGGAAAGAGGGGCTGGGGTTGAATCACCAGATCCTGTTGGTTGCTATGGAAGAGCCTGGAGTTTATTCTCAGAGCAATGAGAAACCACTGGAAAGTTGCTTTTTGTTTTTTTGTTTTTCAGACAAAGACTACCTCTGTCACCCAGGCTAGACTGCAGTGGTGCAATCTCGGCTCACTGTAACCTCTGCCTCCCGGGTTCAAGCAATTCTCCTGCCTCAGGCTTCCCGGTAGCTGGGATTACAGGCACATGCCACCACACCCATCTATTTTTTTTTTTTTTTCTTTTGAGACGGAGTCTCGCTCTGTTGCCCAGGCCGGAGTGCAGTGGCGCCATCTCGGCTCACTACAACCTCCACCTCCCAGGTTCAAGCAATTCTCCAGTCTCAGCCTCCCGAGTAGCTGGGACTACAGGTGCGTGCCACCACGCCTGGCTAATTTTTTGTATTTTTGGTAGAGAGAGGATTTCACCATGTTAGCCAGGATGGTCTCAATCTCCTGACCTTGTGATCCACCCGCCTCAGCCTCCCAAAGTGCTGGGATTACAGGCATGAGCCACTGCACCTGGTCAGCCACGGGAAAGTTTTATGTAAGCAAGGGAGTGATCTGTTTTATCATTTGGAAGGATAAACACCTCTTCTTCTTCTTCCTCTGTTTTTAGAGATGGAGTCTAGTTCTGTCACCCAGGCTGGAGCCCAGTGGCACAATCACAGCTTACTGTAACCTCAAACTCCTGGGCTCAAGTGATTCTCCCGCCTCAGCATCCCAAAGTGCTGGGATTATAGGCATGAGTCACCATGCCTGGTCACACTTCTCATTCTTTAAGCCAGACCTCATTTGTCACCTCCCCCATCCCCCACCCCACCCCACAGACTGTCCTATAATGCCCATACAACAGGTCACTGTTTAGAAAGTGCTACAAAGTTACAAACACAGTCCCTTCTGAGCCTCCCACCAATGTTGGTGGGTACAAGGTCAAAAAAAAAAAAATCTTATCTATCAAAGAGGCATAGGAGACTTTTTAGTTACAGGGCCCAATTATAGTCCTCCTAAAAAGATGCCAAAAGTCCCCTTAAACACTTAGCAAAGATTCAAGAACGATGAATCTCACATTCTTTGTATGGGAAATGAGGAACTTCACATCTTCAATATAATGGATTCCACTAAAATAAGATGACGATCAATAGGAACCAACTAAAAAAATACTTGACTAGCTTATTGAAAGGCTGAAATTCAGCTGACATAAGCAGTATTAATATTGAGCTAGAAAATAATTCGCATTGAATCCACCCCAACTTTTGTTTTCTGATGTGGGTCTCTTCTAATTTTTTTTTTTCTTCTGGACATTGAGAACAATCCAATTTGAAGGCCACAATGCCCAAATCTACAGTCATGTTTTATTCTACATCCTTGGTTTCGTTAAATCTCTATTCTAAAATTGAAAAAGAGAAAACATTGCAGATAAAACTTTATGGCAGGGTCTTGTGTTTTGTTCAGGACAAGATTCCTAAGTTTCAAATGCTACAAGGAACCCTGCCTGAGTGCTGGCAGCTTTTCTGTCTTGACTGGGCAGCGGTTATACATATTTCTGTAGAAATTCATGGAGCTGTATACTTTCCTGTAATTCTACCCAGTACAAAAGATTATAATACTTGGCTGGCTACCGTTTATTGTGACTGTCTAGCCACAATGCCAGGCACTGTGCTAGACACATCACACGATTCTCAGCTACTCCCTGCACCATTTTATTCTCATTTTACTGCTGAAGGATCTGAGACTCAGAGAAGGCAAGCCACTTACCAAAGGTCCCACAGCAATAAACAGACAAGGCAGAATTCGGTTTCCAGTTGGTCTAACTGTATATGAAGGCTGAAATGCCTGGGAGGCAGGCACCTCATACCAGAACGTTAGGCGTGGAGGGGTGCTCGCAATCCCTTCATTTAACAGATGAGGCTATTGAAAGACTGTCTTGGTCAACAGCTGGAAGACAAACCCACCACGGTCCGGACTGCCATTCTAGTGTCCTTTTGGCCCGGCTGGGTCCCACTGGATTGGACGAGGACGCGTTGGAGGAGGGAGCAGGAATAAGAAAGATCCCCTTCCCACCTGCTGTTCCCCAGAGCCGGGAGCACCCCGCGCCGCGCGGGGCGTGAGAGTGGATAGCGGCCAAGCCGAGCCTCCAGCAGCCGGCTCCCTCCGTGCGCCCTAGGACCCCAGGGGCACCGTCCCCGCGCGCGCCCCCCGCAGCCCTACCTGGATGGACCGCGGGCTGCCGGCTGGGCCTGCCGAGCTGGAGCGCACTGGCGCTGGACTCGCTCATGGCTGCGCCCCGCGCTCCTCAGAGGCTGCCGCGGACGCTCTCCACCCGCGGCCGCCGCCGCCTCCCCAGCCTTCCCTCGCGGAGCCGGGATTCCAGGTTCCGGCGCTGACATCACAGAGGCCGGGGCGGGGCGCCCAAGCCTTCCCTTCCCACGCCCGCCGCCCGCTGGACCCCGCGAGGAGCCGAGCACAGAGACCGGAGAGGGGCTGCAGAGCCGGGGAGATCCGGCAAGGCTCCATCCAGCGGCGGCGACAAGCAGCGACCTCCCTGCTGTCTCACTGAGTTTAAAACATCACAATAGAATGGGCACAATGGGAGCCCAGTCCCCACCAGTACCCAGTACACCCATGTAATGAACATGCACATGGGCCCCCTGCAACTAAAATCTAATCTAATCTAATCTAATAAAGAAATAAATAACGAAAATAACCGGTTGGGCGCTGTGGCTCACGCCTGTAATCCTCTCATTTTGGGAGGCCGAGGCTGGAGGATCGTGTGAGCCCACAAGTTTGAGACCAGCGTAGCCAACACAGTGAGACCCCCATCTCTAAAATTAAAAAATAAAAAATCCACACACACACACACACACAAACCCCAAGATTCCAAATAAGTGCATTTAGTAAGTTACCATTTGGGAACAAAAAGGAAAACAAAAAATATATTTGTACGTGTTTGTAAACGCCTAAGCTATCTCCCTAGAGAGTGCAAGAAACTGGCTACCTGTGGTAGCCCTGGATGGGGAGCTAGAGGGCCGAGTGAAGAGAAAACTACATGCAGAGTTTGTCTTTTACGTTTTACACTATAGCCTCGCTTCATCTCTACCTCTGTTCGTGTGCAGCTTAAAAACATAACATTGCCAGGCACAGTGACTCACGCCTGTAATCTCAGCACTTTGAGAGGCCGAGGCCGGCAGATCACCTGACATCAGGAGTTAGAGACCAGCCTGACCAACGTGGTGAAACCCTGTCTGTACTAAAAATACAAACTTAGCCAGGCACGGTGGCACACGCCTGTAGTCCCAGCTACCCTGGAGGCTGAGGCAGGAGAATCTCTGGAACCCAGGAGGCAGAGATTGCAGTGAGCCGAGATCACACCACCGCACTCCAACCTCGGCGACAGAGCACAGAGCGAGAATCCATCTCAAAAAAAATAATAATAAATAATAAAAAATAAAAATTTTTTTAAAAAACCATGAAATTAAAAATAATTGCTAGTGACCAGCCTGGACAACATGGGGAAATCCCATCTCAATTTAAAAAAAAAAAAAAGAAAGAAAGAAAAGTAATTGCTAAATATAAATAAATGGCTAAATAAATAAATGGGGAAAATGGAGAGAAATCTCCTGTGCAGATTTGCAGATTTTGAAATCATTTATGTAGATACTTCAAGGACAGAGAGTTTAGCTCCCTACTCCTTAAGTGTGGGTTGCCTCTAGTGACATCCTTCCAAAGAGTGCAGTATGGAAGTGGTGGTGGAAGAGGGCAGGGTGGTTTACAGTAGATAACACCTGAAAACACTGTCTCAGACAAATGATCAAAGTTAACATCAGCTGGGCTCCGTGGCTCACACCTGTAATCCCAGCACTTTGGGAACTCCTGACCTCAAGGCCAGTTGGATCACTTGAGGTCAGGAGTTCGAGACCAGCCTGGCCAACATGGCAAAAACCCATGTCTACTAAAAATACAAAAAAATTAGCTGGGCATGGTGGCGGGCACCTGTAATCCCAGCTACTCAGAAGGCTGAAGCAGGAGAATCTCTTGAACCCAGGATGTGGGCGTTGCAGTGAGCCAAGATTGCACTACTGCACTCCAGCCTGGGCAACAGAGTGAGACTCCATCTCAAAATTAATTAATTAATTAATTAACATCAACAACATTAAGCTATGTGGCTAGTACGCACTCTTCATACGATGTGATGAGAAGGGCACTTTACCTCTGTGGTCACAAGAAAAATATCAGACAAATTCAACCGAGGGGTGTTCTACAGAATACCTGGTTAGTACTCATCAAAACTGTCAAGGTCATTTTTTATAAAAGGAGGCTGGACTCTGTGGCTCATGCCTGTAATCCCAGCGCTTTAGGAGGCTGAGGTGGGAGAATGGCTTCAGCCCAGGAGTTGGAGACTAGCCTAAGCAACATATTGAGACCCCATCTCTACAAAAAAGTTTAAAAATTAGCTGAATGTGGTGGAACATGCCTGTAATCTGAGCTACTCAGTTCCTGGAACACAAGTTAAAACACATTAAAAACTATAGAAATCTGAATAAAGTAGGGACTTCAGTTAATAGTCATGTATCAATCTTGGTTCATTAATTGTGAAAAATGTACCATATTGATGTAGGATGTTAACAGTAGGGGAAACGGCGTGGGCCGTGGGAAAACTCGCATTCTCATCCTCAAAGGCTTTCTGTAGATCTAAAACTATTCCAAAACAGAAAATTACGTGTGTGGGTAAGTAATTTCCTGGCTCAAAATAAAAGCTATTATTTATTTATTTTGAGACAGCGTCTTGCTCTGTCGCCCAGGCTGGTGTGCAGTGGCAAAATCTTGTCTCATTGCAACCTCCGCCTCCTGGGGTCAAGCAATTCTCCTGACTCAGCCTCCTGAGTAGCTGGGATTACAGGCACCTGCCACCATGCCGGCTAATTTATGTATTTTTAGTAGAGACGGGGTTTCGCCATGTTGGCCAGGCTGGTCTCAAACTCCTGACCTCAAGCAATTTGCCGGTCTTGGCCTCCCAAAGTGCTGGGATGACAGGTATGAGCCACCGTGCCCAGCTGATAAAGCTATTTTTATTGTGGTTAATGGTAAGGTCACTGGATGGGAACCTGGTTTCAGATTATTTCCTGTGTGAGCTGGACCACATGACACAACCTTTCTGAGCCTGTTTTCTTATCTGTAAAATGGGGATATAAGACTAGAGCTTAGGTCCCAGGGCTGTAGCAACAGCAATTGCCTAGAGACAGCCTAAATTTCCATTGATAGGAGAGAGGTTAAATAAATGTTGACACATCTGTCCAGCAATTACATAGCTCTATATGGAGATCTATAGAAAATTATGTTTACAGAAGGTATATTATTAGGTGAAAAAGCAAGGTGGAGGCTGGGCGTGGTGGCTCATGCTTATAACCCCAGCATTTTGGGAGGCTGAGGCAGGAGGGTCACTTGAGTCCAGGAGTTTAAGACCAGCCTGGGCAACATAGTGAGATCCCCATCTCTACAAAGATAAAATGTATCCAGGTGTGGTGGCATACAACCTGCAGCCCTGGCTACTTAGGAGGCTAAGGCAGGGGGATTGCTTGAGCCCAGGAGTTCAAGGTTACAGTGAGCTATGCTCATGACACTGCCCTCCAGGAGAGAGTGAGACACCATCCAAAAAAAAAAAAAGTGTTGAAAAATACAAGAATATATATGTATCTGTTTGTAAATGCATCATACATCTCGGGACAAGGGCAGGGGGATTTTTACTAATTACCCTTTTTTTTACTCCATAGACATACTACTGATACATACTCAAATGTTAAAAAATGATCTTTAAGCCTGTGGCACAGAGGAAGTGTCAGGAAATGATGGCTATTTCTACTGCGAGACAATTCCTCCCTCTTCCCTTCCTTACTGGAGGCCACCTTCCAACCCACGGTCCCAGCCTGCAGATCTGGAAAGGGATGGATGAAATCCAGTTGTTCTGCATGTGGAAGATGGAATGGCATGGAGGCGAGTGGGATTGTGTAGTGACCCTAGAGAGAAGTCCCAGCACTTCCTGCTGGCTGCACCTGGCACCTGGCACCTGGTCCTTGCTTGACTCTGCATCCTGAGCCAGAGAGACCTCAGTTATTTTTCCAGGAGCAGAAGAATGAGCCAGCCTCCCAAAGGAGATTCCCTGCTCCCAGGAGACAATTTTACAGGAATACAAATAGGATAGTTCTTCAGGAAGCAACAGTCACTAAAATCTCCTGTTAGAAGGAATAGAAGAGGAGGAAGGCAGGCAGAGGGATACAAAGAAATTCAGACAGAGGGATGGTGAGTAGGACAGAAAGACGGGCAGAATTATCAATTCATGTGTTGCTTTATTTCAAGGGGAGACACAAATGTCGCCACAGCACCCCCTATCGCCTCTCTCAATCCTAGCACTTTATTTTTACCGCTTGTTTTGTTTTGTTTTGTTTTGTTTTGTTTGTTTGTTTTGAGACAGAGTCTTGCTCTGTTACCCAGGCTGGAGTGTAGTGGCACAATCTCAGCTCACTGCAACCTCTGTCTCCCCGGTTCCAGCGATTCTCCTGCCTCAGCCTCCCGAGTAGCTGGGACTACAGGCACACACCACCACGCCCGGCTAATTTTTATGTTTTGTAGTAGAGATGGGGGTTCCACCATATTGGCCAGGCTGGTCTGGAACCCCTGACCTCGTGATCCACCCGCCTCAGTCTCCCAAAGTGCTGGGATTACAGTCGTGAGCCACCGCACCCAGCCAATTGTTCTGTTTCTCACACTAGAATATAAGCTTGGTAAGGGCTCCCTTTTACTATTAGGGGGAAAACAACAACAACTGTCACTTACTGAGAGCTTACTCTGAGCCAAACGCTTACCATGTGCCCCTTCATTTAACCTTCGTCCTCTCTAAGACATCAGTAGGAACCTTCAACTCCATGTTATAGAGAAAAGGACCACGGCCCGGAGGGAAAGTGGAATCTCTCCTCTTTGCTCCTTCCCTCCAGCGGCTCACCTTACCCAGCACCACCGCCCCTGCCAAGGCAAGGTTGGCCTCCTGACCGTCTCCCTGCCTCGTCCAAGTCTTGTGCATCAGCACTCAGAGCAAACCTCTCAGTAACGGAGGTCTAGGCACATGTTCTCAAGACCTCCTGAGGGCTTTGTCATGGGCCATGGGCACTCATATTTTTTTAAGAAATTATATTAATGGGCCGGGCGCAGTGGCTCACGCCTGTAATCCCAACACTTTGGGAGGCTGAGGCAGGTGGATCACTTGAGGTCAGGAGTTCGAGAGCAGCCTGGCCAACATGGCGAAACCCTGTCTCTACTAAAAATACAAAAATTAGATGGGTTTGGTGGCGCGCACCTGTAATCCCAGCTATTTGGCAGGTTGAAGCAGGAAAATCACTTGAACCCGTGAGGTGGAGGTTGCAGTGAGACAAGATCGCACTACTGCACTCCAGCCTGGGTGAGAGAGCAGGACTCTGTCTCAAAAAAAAAAAAAAAAAAAAAAAAAAAAAAAAGTAAATTCCTGGACCCATCATCTTTGGCCTTAATGCAGGTTGTCCTGATACAAACTGGGACCCCAGATGCCCTGCATCTTTTTCCGTTCCTCCTACCCGCACCTACTGTCATTCCACACATTGTCTACAACAGAAATGCTTTGCAAAATGTAAACTTCTAAATAAATGTTAATGCCGTAGCCATGGCTATGTAAGACTTAGAATTGTGGGATTGTTGCCAGGCTTGGTGGCTCATACCTGTAATCCCAGCACTTTGGGAGGCCAAGGTGGGCGGATGATGAGTTCAGGAGATGGAGACTATCCTGGCTAACACGGTGAAACCCTATCTCTACGAAGAATACAAAAAAATTAGCCAGGAGTGATAGCACGTGCCTATAGTCCCAGCTACTTGAGAGGCTGAGGCAGGAGAATCTCTTGAACCCAGGAGACAGAGGTTGCAGTGAGCCGAGATCACGCCATTGCGTTCCAGCCTGGGTGACAACAGCGAAACTCTGTCTTAAAAAAAATATCATTGTGGGATTGCAAAATGGACCAAAGGAGAGGGTACTGGACACACCAAAGGAAACGATCGGTTCCTCTCACAACACTTCTGACACCAAATGTGTGTGTGGGTTTTTTCCTCACACCAACTGTATTAGTCCATCCTCGCCTAGATATAAAGAAATACCTGAGACGGGGTAATTTATAAAGAAAAGAGGTTTCATTGGCTCACGATTCTTCAGGTTGTACAGGAAGCATGGCTGGGGAGGTCTCAGGAAACTTACAATCAAGGCAGAAGGCAAGAGGGGAATGAGATGTCTCACATGGCTGGAGCGGGAGGAAGAGGCAGAGAATGGGAAGGTGCCACACGCTTTTAAACAACCAGATCTCAAGCCAGGCACAGTGGCTCAGCCTGTAATCCCAGCACTTTGGGAAGCCAAGGCAGGCAGATCGCCTGAGGTCAGGAGTTCAAGGCCAGCCTGGTCAACATGGTGAAACCCCATCTCTACTAAAAATACAAAAATTAGCATGTCTGTCATTCCAACTACACAGGAGGCTGAGGCATGAGACTCACTTGAACCTGGGAGGCAGAGGTTGCAGTGAGCCTAGATTGTGCCACTGCACTCCAGCCTGGGCGACAGAATGAGACTCCATCTAAAAAGAGAGAGAGAGAGAGAGAGAGAGAGAGAGAGCGCGCACAAGCTACTGAGAACTCTATCAAGAGAAAAGCACCAAAGGGGGAAATCCGCCTCCACTTCCATGAACCAATCACCTCCCACCAGGCCCCACCTCCAACATCGGGAATTGCAATTTTAAATGAGATTTGGGTGGGGATATAGATCCAAACAGTATCATCAACCGGTCTTTCAACTCTCCTGACACCAGCTGGGCGACCTACGATTCAATTCCATTCCAACACTACCTACCTGGAGTAGAGACAAACTTCACAGATAAGGCCCAGTCTCACAAGACTGCCCTCACGTCAGATGCCAGTTGCAAAGCCTACGCCTCCAGTGCTTCTGACTGACACGGCTACAAATTGGGGGTTCCCATGACCCTCTCTTCAGGCTTGATAATTTGCTAAAACAGCTCACAGAGCTCAGGGAAAGACTTGAATTACGTTTACTGGTTTGTTATGAAGGGTACAAATGAGCAGCAGGAGGAAAAGAGGCATAGGCCAAGGTATGGGGAAGGGGCGTGGACCTTCCATGCCCTCTCTAGGCACCCCTGCAACACCTCCACGTGCTCACTGATCCAGGAGCTCTTCAAACAGTCTGGGGTTTTTATGGCGCTTCCATTATATAGGCACAACTGGTTAAATTCACTGGCCATTGGTAATTGAACTCAACTTCCAGCCTGTCTCGCCTCTCCAGGGACCAGGGGTGGGGCTAAAAAAAATCCCAGCACTTTGGGAGGCCAAGGCGGGCAGATCACGAGGTCAGGAAATCGAGGAAAGGAAAAAAATTCTGTAGACACAGGGTCTTAATTTGTTGCCCAGGCTGGTCTCAAGTTTCTGGGTTCCATCAATCCTTCTGCTTCCACTTCCCAAAATGCTAGTATTACAAGCATGAGCCACCACACCCATCCCGTGTTCACGTTTTTAACCACATTTGGGAGACGTTTTCATAGAGGATTCTAGAATTTTCCCATATATGTTACCGCATGAGGAGAAGACATCTGTGTGACTGCTAGTATGTCTATAAGAATAAAGTGGTCGGGCGCGGTGGCTCACGCCTGTAATCCCAGCACTTTGGGAGGCCGAGGCAGGCAGAACACCAAGTCAGGAGATCGAGACCATCCTGGCTAACATGGTGAAACCCTGTCTCTACTAAAAATACAAAAAAATTATCCGGGCGTGGTGGCGCATGCCTGTCGTCCCAGCTACTTGGGAAGCTGAGGCAGGAGAATCACTTGAACCTGTGAGGCAGAGGTTGCAGTGAGCCAAGATCGCGCCACTGCACTCCAGCCTGAGCAACAAGAGCAAGACTTCATCTCAAAAAAATAAAATAAATAAATTATTCTAAGAAGCTTGTATTAGGAAAGTTTTCATTTGCAATTAAGAGAATATCCAGCTTAACCACAGGGTGTTTTTACCAGTAAGGCATCTCGCGGTGGGCGTGGCAGCTCATTGATGCTATCAGGTGCTCAAGTTCTTTCTCTTTCTGCTCTGCTACTGTAGGGGCCAAAAGAAAACTTTTCCTCCACCCCCTAAAGGTTCCCTAAAAATGAACTTGTAACCATGGGATTAGCCCAACCTGGACCTTCTCTGTTGATAATAAAATGTCCAGTTAATTCTTAGGTGTAACATAGCCAAAAACTTCAAGTCATATGCCCGGGCATGCACATTCGAAAAAGCTTTGGGCCAGGCACGGTGGCTTACACCTGTAATCCCAGCACTTTGGGAGGCTGAGGCAGGCAGATCACCCGAGGTCAGGAGTTCAAGACCAGTATGGCCAACATGGTGAAACCCTGTCTCTACTAAAAATACAAAAATTAGCCAGGCGTGGTGGCGGGCACCTGTAATCCCAGCTACTTAGGAGGCTGAGGCAGGAGAATCGCTGGAACCCGAGAGGCAGAGGTTGCAGTGAGCCGAGATCTTGCCACTGTACTCCAGTCTGGGTGACAGAATCAGACTCCGTCTCAAAAAACAAAAAAAGAAAAAGCTTTGACCTCTGATAACACCCAGAAAAAACCATTCTTCCCCTCAGATACAAGAAGACAAAGACATGATCAAAACCTTGAATGCTGGACTATTTCAGAAGTGAGGGGTACATTGGCCTGGAAGATCCAGGGCTAGGATTTACCTCAACATACCTTATTGTAAATGTCAAATTTGAAGTCCTCTGATCAGACACTGCCAAGCCAACGTTTTAAAATCCTTTCCTTCTCCCTCTGGTCCATTAAAACTTGCCCCAGACCCCAAATAGAGGAGACAGATTTTAGCCTGACTCCTGTCTCCTTGCTGGCTGATTTTGCAATAAAATCTTTTTTTTTTTTCAAAAGCCAGTGCTATAGTTATTGGCTTCTGTGCACATCAGGAAGCGAGCCCATTTGCTCCATAATAAATTGACAAAAGCAGATCAATAAAGAAAAAAAGGATCCACAATTTATTCATGTGCCTACGAACACAGGAGCCATACACAAACTATGAGACTTGAAGAGAGGCTGGGTGGTTGAAAATTAAATATTATCTTCATGGCTGGGCATGGTGGCTTCTGCCTGCAATCCCAGCACTTTGGGAGGCTGAGGCGGCCAGATCATTTGAGGTCAGGAGTTCAAGACTAGCCTGTCCAACACGGTGAAACCCTGTCTCTACTAAAAATGCAGAAATTAGCCAGTCGTGGTGGCGCATACCTGTAGTCCCAGCTACTCGGGAGGCTGAGGCAGGAGATTCACTTGAACCCAGGAGGCGGAGGTTGCAGTGAGCCGAGATCGGGCCACTGTACTCCAGCCTGGATAACAAAGCAAGACTCTGTCTCAACAACAACAAAAAATACTCTCTTCATGGGAGAGATGTATGGACCTGGAGACAGATATTATTTTGAAAGTGATTCTCTTTGCAAGCTGGATGAGACAGACAGGTTTGATGTATCAGATGAGGGTGGAATTGCACAGGAACAAATATTGGCTTTTTATGCAGATAAAGTCCTCCAGTTAATTCCTCAGAGCTGCCCTCAGAAGAACAGATGAAAAGTCTGGATGTGGTGATGGCTCCCAGTCTCTTCTGGTTACTTGATGAGACTCCTAGGGAAGGTGTCTTAGACAATTGCATTTCTTTGGAGAAAAGTGTTCTTAGATAAGGAAAGAGTCCCTCCTGGTGGTTCAGGAAAGAGGATCAGAAAGACAAGGAGGTGAGGAAAGGTCATAGAGAGACCTTGAGGCTGCTTCTTTAGATCAGTATAAAAGACAAAGCACCATATTTTGGGGTGTTTTCTGAGCCCTAATGACATTCAAACCACATAGACTTTTTGTCTTCATGGTCACAAGATGGCTGCCACATCACCACACATCACATCCATGTTCAAGACAATAAAAAAGATTAAGGACAAAAGCAGCAGAAGTTGGCATTATGGCCATCCATAGATGCAAGAAAGTCTGGAAAAGTGCAGATCTGGTTTTCTAGACTCTAAACTGAATAATATTGGGTGGCCCAACCAACATTGTCTGCTACAGCTCTTCCTTCAACAAGTAACACAAACGTTCGTCAAAGAAGAACGATTGTATTAAACCCTGTCTTTCCGATGCTCTTTTCCGAAGCATTAGGAGGATCTCTCTGAAACTTCCTTATCTGACTCCGAAAGCTTGTCTCAGGAAGCTGTTGTCAGCATTGGAGGGGTGGTGTTGGAAGAGACACCACGTAATGGCAGGGTGCCGTGGTTCACCCTGTAATCCCAGCTACTTAGGAGGCTGAGGCAGAAGAATTGCTTGAATCTGAGAGGTGGAGGTTGCAGTAAGCCAAGATTGTGTCACTCCAGCCTGGGTAACAGAGCGAGACTCCGTATCAAAAACAAAAAACAAAAAAAATAGCCAGGCATGGTGACGCATACCTGTAGTCCCACCTACTTAGGAGGCTGAGGTGGGAGGATCATTTGAGTCCGGGAGGTCAAGGCTACAGTGAGCTGCATTTATGCCACTGCAACCTAGCCTGGTTGACAGAGCAAGACCCTATTTCAAAAAAAGCAGACACCACATATTTGGTGCCAAGAGGGGGAAAAAAATTCTCATTTGGTGTCAGATGTGGTATGAGAAGTAAAACTTCCCTCACCTACTAAAGGACATGTTGGTTGATATCAAGTTTTGGCAATTATGAATAAAGCTGCTTGACAGGGTTTGGATGTCCTGCCCGAATCTCATGTTGAAACATACCCTGCGGGGCATGGTGGCTCTTGCCTGTAATCCCAGCACTTTGGGAGGCCGAGGTGGGCGGATCACCTGAGGTCAGGAGTTCGAGATCAGCCTGACCAACATGGAGAAACCCTGTCTCTACTAAAAACACAAAAAATTAGCCAGGCATGGTGGTGCATGCCTGTAATTCCAGCTACTCGGGAGGCTGAGGCAGGAGAATCACTTGAACTCAGGAGGCAGAGGTTGCAGTGAGCCAAGATCATGCCATTGCACTCCAGCCTGGGCAACAAGAGAAAAACTCTGTCTCAGAAAAAAAAAGAAAGAAAGAAAGAAATGTAATCCCCACTGCTAGAGGTGGGACCTGGTGGGAGGTGATTGGCTCATGGAAGCAGGTCTCTTATAAACATGAATAGAGGCTATTCCATTCTTATGAACAGAAGATGGTTATCTTCTGTTTCTTCCTGTGGGGTCTTAAAGATATTTGGCAGTAGCCGGGTGCCGTGGCTCATGCCTGTAATCCCAACACTTTGGGAGGCCAAGTCCGATGAATCACTTGAGGCCAGGAGTTTGAGACCAACCTGGCAAACATGGCGAAACTCTGTCTCTACGAAAAATACAAAAATTAGCCGGTATGGTGGCAGGTTCCTGTAATCCCAGCTACTCAGGAGGCTGAGACAGGAGAATCGCTTTAACTCAAGAGGCAGAGGTTGCAGTGAGCCAAGATTGTGCCACTGCATTCCAGCCTAGGCGACAGGGTGAAACTCTGTCTCAAAAACATAAAATAAAATCATAATCATAATCAATGTTATAATTTCAATTTTAAAAATCACTTCATCTATATAGCTCTTCCTGCACCCCTAAGTGGCACATGCTGAGTTAGGCTTTGCAGTTTAAATGTGAATTAAAAAAAGGAACAAAGCCCAATTGCCAGACCTTCCACACGTGGCCACCAGAGGGCGCGCCGAAGTAGCCAAACTCGCTAAGGAACAGGGCGGTCCCCAGGGAACCATCCCGAGCCAAAAGCCGTTTTATTTTCCAAAGGCTGACTGACGGGGGAGCCCCCACGGGTTGTTCACACTCTATCTCCTCCTAAGTAAACAAACTTAATTGCTATTTAATTTCTTCCAAATTACATCAACAGTCAAAGATAAATTACTACCCTTGCCCTTTGTAGTAATCTGGACAATTTAATGAAGTCCTTTGCAGGGAAGCAATTGGATTTCAATGCCTCTCTCCCTGGTGCTCACCCTGTCATTTCTGGCTAGTTATGATTTGCTGTGAATCTCTCAACATCCCAATGCATCATTTTGCCTTTGTGGTCCGATGATAAATAACCTTCCTCAGATCTAGGTATGTAAATATGTCTCTGTAGCCATTGCAATTCACTTCTTCAAGTACAAAAGATAGAAAATAGCTTTTCTTCCATTCAGGTCCTTCCTCCCTTCATCCCTCGCATTGGGTTTTACTGTTGGCTGTTGACTTTCTGCCCACTTCATCCCTGGGTCTCATTGTGTTCTGGGGAAGACAAATGAATAACACCTGGCCTACCTTTCATTCTTCAGGTTACCACAGTTCTAGGGACTGGAAAAGGGGCGAACAAGAATCTCTATCATATTCACAATCACCAAGAGGTAGCATCAATCCAAATGTTCATCAAAGAATGAATGAATGGCCGGGCACGGTAGCTCACGCCTGTAATCTCAGCACTTTGGGAACCAAGGCGGGGAGATCACAAGGTCACGAGTTTGAGACCAGCCTGGCCAATACGGTGAAACTCCGTCTTTACTAAAAAAATAAAAATAAATAAATAAATAAAAACATAAATTAGTCAGGCATGGTGGCATGCACCTGTAATTCCAGCTATTTGGGAGGCTGGGGCAGTAGAATTGTTTGAACCAGGGAGGCGGAGGTTGCAGTGAACCGAGATCATGCCACTGCACTCCAGCCTGGGCCACAGAGCAACAAGACTCCGTCCCGTCTCAAAAAAAAAAAAAAAGAAAAAAGAAAAAGAATGGATAAATGAGCCGGGTGCAGTGGCTCACGCCTGTAATCCCTGCACTTTGGGAAGCCAAGGCAGGAGGACCATTTGAGGTCAGGAGTTGGAGACCAGCCTGGCCAACATGACAAAACCCCATCTCTACGAAAACTACAAAAATTAGCCAGGTGTGGTGGCTCGCATCTGTAATCCCAGCTACTTGGGAGGCTGAGGCATGAGAATCACTTGAACCTGGGAGGCAGAGGTTTCAGTGAGCCGAGATCACACCATTGCACTCCAGCCTGAGCAACAGAGCAAGACTCTGTCTCAAAAAATAAATAAGTAAATGAACAAAATGTGGTCTATTCATGCAACAGAATATTATTCAGCCATAAAAAAGAGGCCAGGCACGATGGCTCATGCCTGTAATCCCAGCATTTTGGAGGCCGAGGCAGGCGGATCACCTGAGGTCGGGAGTTTGACACCAGCCTGACCAACATGGAGAAACTCCATCTCCACTGAAAATACAAAAACTAGCCAGACGTGGTGGTGCACACCTGTAATCCCAGCTACTTGGGAGGCTGAGGCAGAAAAATTGCTTGAACCTGGGAGGCAAAGGCTATGGTGAGGCAAGATCGTGCCATTGCACTCCAGCCTGGGCAACAAGAGCAAAACTCCATCTCAAAATAAATAAATAAATAAAGTGCTGATACATGCTGCAATGTAGATGAACCACAAAAGCTTTAATGCTAAGTGAAAGAAGGTAAACACAAAAGGTCACAAATTGGGTGATTTCATTTATATGAAATGTCCAGAATAGGCAAATTCACAGAAAGAGAATAGATTGGTGGTTGCCAGTGGAGGTGGAGGGGAGAACGGGCAATGGCTGCTTAATCGGTATGAGGTCTTCTTTGGGGTGATGAAGACATTTTGGAACTAGATGGAGGTGATGACTGCTTGACATTGTGAATGTCCTGAATTGTACACTTTATGTGATATGAATTTCACCTCAGTTAAAAAGAAAAGAAAAAATTCCTGCCCTTATGGGTGCAGTAGCATGATCACAGCTCAGTGCAGCCTCCAACTTTTAGACTCAAGCAATCCTCTGGCCTCAGGCTCCTGAGTAGCTGGGATTGCAGGTACATACCACAATACCTGGTTAATTTTTTTGAGATGGGAGCTGGCTGTGTCACCTAGGCTGGAGTGCAGTGATGCAATCTTGACTCAGTGCAGCCTCATCCCATCTCAGCCTCCCAAGCAGCTGTGACTACAAGTGCATGTCACCATGTCTGGCCAATTTTTAAATGTTTTATAGAGATGGGGTCTTGCTGTATTGTCCAGGATGGTCTCAAACTCCTGGACTCAAGTGATTCTGCCAAGGTGCTGGGATTACAGGCATAAACAGCCAAGTCTAGACCCTAGAGTTTGTATCCTAAAGTGGGAGTTGGGGGTGGGGATGAGAACGGGAAGATGCACAAATAAACAAATTGTTTAACTCTAGTGTGGAAACTGCCCTGGCAGACACATACTAAGGGAGACACATACTAAGGGACTAAAGTCCAGGTGGCAATATTGTGCTGCAGAAGTTCCCAGAAATTGGCAGAGCACGGTAGCTCACGTCTGTAATCCAAGCACTTTTAGGGGGCTGAGGTGGGCTGATCATTTAAGGTCAGGAGTTCGAGACCAGCCTGTCCAACATGGTGAAACCGTGTCTCTACTAAAAATACAAAAATTAGCCAGGCGTGGTGGCCTGTAATCCCAGATACTCAGGAGGCTGAGGCAGGCAAATTGCTTGAACCTGGGAGGCGGAGGTTGCAGTGAGCCAAGATTGCACCACTACATTCCAGCCTGGGCGACAGGGCGAGACTCTGTCTCGAAAAAAGAAAAAGTTAAAAGAGAAGTTTCCCAGCAGTCCCAGGGGTTGAGTCCCAGCCCTGGCTGTGTGAGCAAGTCATATATTTGTATTAATTTATACACATGAGATACCTTCAATCTGCAGGGATGCAGGATGTCCCTGGGTCTTTCCGTTCTTTCTGATGTGTCCATCTCTGTCTATTTTCAAAGTCTTAAATCCTGTCCGCGTTTCAACCAGTTGCAATCTGACAACTGTGTTGAGCGATGTGACTTTGGGATTTACAAGAAGCAGAAGGGCCTTTTTAATCTGCAGGATGCAAAGACAGGAAACAGGACACTCACAGACCAGAGCCTTGGTTTTTCCGTAACAGTTCTCATCTGCCTCGTTTTTGTTGTTTGTTTGTTTGTTTTGAGATAGAGTTTCGCTTTTTCCCCAGGCTGGAGTACAATGGCGCAATCTCGGCTCACTGCAACCTCTGCCTCCTAGGTTCAAGTGATTCTCTTGTCTCAGCCTCCCGAGTAGCTGGGATTACAGGGGTGAGCCACCGCGCCCGGCCTGCTTTTTGTTTGTTTTGTTTTACTTTTTGAGACAGGTTCTCTGTCATTGTCCAGGCTGGAGTCCAGTAGCACAATCTTGGCTCACTGCAGCCTCAGTTTCCCAGACTCAAGCAACCCTTCTGCCTCATCCTCCTAAGTAGCTGAAATGACAGGCGTGTGCCACCACACCCAGCTAACTTTTTTTTTTTCCTGAGACGGAGTTTCGCTCTTGTTGCCCAGGCTGGAGTGCAGTGGCACGATCTCACCTGACAGCAACCTCTGCCTCCTGGGTTCAAGTGATTGTCCTGCCTCAGCCTCACCAGTAGCTAGGATTACAGGCACCCATCACCATGCCTGGTTAATTTTTGTTTGTATTTTTAGTAGAGACAGTGTTTCTCCATGTTGGTCAGACTGGTCTCGAACTCCTGACCTCAGGTGATCTTCCCACCTCGGCCTCCCAAAGTGCTGGGATTATAGGCATGAACCACCGTGCCCAGCCTCTGTCACTTTTTTTCTATCTCATCAAAGATCTCCTTCTGTTTTCCTGATCTGGAGATAAAGTAATTCTCCCCGCTCAACTACTGAGAAACTAAATATCCCACATGTGGATTTTCCAAGTCCTCACTGGTAAGCAATGCCCTCGTTACACATCATATGGTATCTGACTATAACATATTCCACGTGTAATTACATTACATTACACATGTAATCCCAGCACTTTGGGAGGCCAAGGCAGATGGAACACTTGAGGTCAGGAGTTTGAGACCACCAGCCTGGCCAACATGGTGAATGAAACCCATCTCTACTAAAAATACAAAAAAATTAGCTGGGTGTGGTAGTGCACACCTGTAATCTCAGCTACTCTGGAGGCCTAGGCAGGAGAATCGCTTGAACTCAGGAGGCGGAGGTTGCAATGATGCAGTGAGCTGAGACTATGCCACTGCACTCCAGCCTGGGTGACAGTGAGACCCTGTCCCAAGCAACTGGGACTAAAAGTATGCACCACCACGCCCAGCTAATTTTTGTATTTTTAGTAGAGACGGGGTTTCACCACATTGGCCAGGCTGGTCTTGAACTCCTGGCCTCAAGTGATCTGCCTGCCTCGGCCTCCCAAAGTGCTGGGATTACAGGTGTGAGCCACCACTTATGATCGCTTCTCAGCCTTTTGGCTAAGATCAAGTGTAGGAATAGTCACTTATGCATTCATCTAGCTCAGCGAATCTGCATTTTTACATAAGATAAAACAAACGTAGCATAGAGGAAACCATCAGATCTGCATTTGTCTCAGGTGAGCAGAGGGATGACTTTGAGTTCTGTCCTTTGTCCCGTAGCTGTGAAGATGAGCTATCAATTTACGTTGTCAGAGTGAAATTCAATAGAACTGTTTTACAATAACGATCTTGGGGCCCACAGAAATTTCTTGGTGAGGAAATTGTGAGGGAGATAAGTAGTGTTTTTATTGCTGTTGTTGTTTTATCTTTGCAGCTATCTTATTTAGAAATAAAATGAGGCAGCCATTAAAAAGGATGAGTTCATGTCCTTTGTAGGGACGTGGATGCAGCTGGAAACCATCATTCTCAGCAAACTATCGCAAGAACAGAAAACCAAACACCGCATGTTCTCACTCATAGGTGGGAACTGAACAATGAGATCACTTGGACACAGGAAGGGGAACATCACACAGGAAGGGTCCTATTGTGGGGAGGAAGTGGGGGAGGGATAGCATTAGGAGATATACCTAATGTAAATGACGAGTTAATGGGGGCAGCACACCAACATGGCACATGTATACATATGTAACAAACCTGCATGTTGTGCACATGTACCCTAGAACATAAAGTATAATAAAAAAAGAAAAGAAAAGAAAGAAAGAAAATGAGAAGGAGGTGGCCGGGCATGGTGGTTCACACCTGTAATCCCAGCACTTTGGGAGGCCGAGGCAGGTGGATCACGAGGTTAGGAGATTGAGATCATCCTGGCTAACACGGTAAAACCCCGTCTCTACTGAAAACACAATTAGCCGGGCATAGTGGCGGGCGCCCGTGGTCCCAGCTACTCGGGAGGCTGAGGCAGGAGAATGGCGTGAACGCAGGAGGCGGAGCTTGCAGTGAGCTGAGATCCGGCCACTGCACTCTGGCCTGGGCGACAGAGCGAGACTCCACCTGAAAAAAAAAAAAAGAAATAAAATGAGAAGGAAGTTTGTGTGACACAGTTCCCAGCTTGACTTTTCCCTTTGACTTAGTGGGTTTGGGATCCCGAGATTTCTTTCCTTTCACACAACATCACATATAAGGTGTCCTTGCCACCAAACAACCTGAATCTAATCAAAGCTCCAGCTAAATTCCAGTTTGCAGTAAAGACAAGGGAGGGAGTAAACAATAGGAGGTAGCAATCTAACAAGGCAGAGGATGGAACATTTTTCAACTAATCTGATTCTCCTAAAAGTCAAGGCCTTTCAGAAAGTATAATTGTAGACAGGTGTGGTGGCTCACACCTGTAATCCCAGCACTTTGGGAAGCTGAGGTAGATGGATCATTTGAGATCAGGAGTTCGAGACCAGCCTGGCCAACATGGTGAAATCCTGACTCTGCTAAAAATACAAAAATTAGGTGGGCATAGTGGCAGGCACCTGTAGCCCCAGCTACTCGAGAGGCTGAGGCAGGAGAACTGCTTGAACCCGGGAGGCAGAGGTTGCAGTGAGCTGAGACTCTGGGCGACAGAGAGAGACTCTGTCTCTATTAAAAAAAAGAATGAATATGGTTGCCATGGGCAAGGGGGAGGAGAAATGGGGAGTTAGTGAGTTAGGATTTCATGGATACAGATTTCAGTTCTGTAAGATTGAAAAAAGGTCCTGAGATGGATAATGGTGATAGTTGCACAACAATGTATATGTACCTAATGCCACAGGACTGTACATTTAAAAATGGTTCCAATGATACATTTTGGGGCATATGTTCTCAAGACCTCCTGAGGGCTTTGTCACAGGCCATGGTAACTTATAATTCTTTAAGACATTAAATTAATGGTCAGGCATTGTGACCTGTAATTCCAGCACTTTGGGAAGCCAAGGCGGACAGATTGCCTGAGCTCAGGACTTCGAGACCAGCCTGGCCAACACAGCGAAACCTAGTCTCAGTTGGATATGGTGGAAATTTTATTTAGTTATTTATTTCGTTGTAGTTTTATTGTTTTTGTTTTTGTTGTTCTTTCTTTATTTATTTTTTTGAGAGGGAGTCTCGCTCTGTCACTCAGGCTGGAGTACAATGGCGCAATCTTGGCCCACTGCAACCTTTGCCTCCCAGGTTCAAGCGATTCTCCTGCCTCAGCCTCCCAAGTAGCTGGGATTACAGGCACCTACCACCATGCCCAGCTAATTTTTGTATTTTTTAAGTAGAGATGGGGTTTCATTATGTTGGCCAGGCTGGTCTCAAACTCCTGACCTCAGGTGATCCTCCCACCTTGGCCTCCCAAAGTGCTGGGATTACAGGCTTGAGTCACTGGGCCTGGCCCAGAAGGACTGTTCTGAGTGAAAAAGAGACTAAAGTGCCAACAAAAAAGGCCAAAGATGAATTTTAGTGGCACCCTGGCTTGAGAAAACAAAGCAATCAGAAAAGGTGTTTTTTTTTTGAGACAGTTGGGGAAATTTGAATGGACTGGATATTAAATGACATAGGGAATTATTGCTAACTTCCTTAGGTATGATGATGGTGTGACATTGTGTTAGAGAATGTCATTATTCCCAGGAGAGGCAAGCTGAAGCATTTAAGGATCAATATCCATAATATCTTTTTTTTTTTTTTTTTGAGACGGAGTCTCGCTCTGTCGCCCAGGCTGGAGTGCAGTGGCCGGATCTCAGCTCACTGCAAGCTCCGCCTCCCGGGTTCCCGCCATTCTCCTGCCTCAGCCTCCCGAGTAGCTGGGACTACAGGCGCCCACAACCGCACCCGGCTAATTTTTTGTATTTTTAGTAGAGACGAGGTTTCACGGTGGTCTCGATCTCCTGACCTTGTGATCCGCCTGCCTCGGCCTCCCAAAGTGCTGGGATTACAGGCGTGAGCCACCGCGCCCGGCAATATCCATAATATCTGAAACTTACTTTCAAAAGATTCAAAAAATAAAGTAAGTAAATTAAAGCAAAATAAATAAATAATAGAGAGTGAAAATGGCAAAATGCTCACAACTGTTGAAGGTCAGGTGCAGTGGCTCATGCCTGTAATCCCAACACTTTGGGAGGCCAAGGCAGGCAGATCACCAGAGCTCAGGAGTTCAAGACCAGACTGGGTGACATGGCAAAACCCCATCTCTACAAAAAAATACAAAAAAAAAAATTAGCCAGGTGTGGTGCACACCTGTAGTCCCAGGTACTCAGGAGGCTGAGGTAGGAGGATCACTTGGGCCCAAAAGATTGAGGCTGCAGTGAGTCACGATCACGCCACTACAATCCAGCCTGGGCAACAAAATAAGACCCTGCCTCAAAAAAAAAAAAAAAAAAAGAAAAGAAAAGAAAAAAATGGTGAAGTGGAGCATATACGGGTTGTGTTAGTCTGTTCTCAGACTGCTATAAAGAAATACCTGCAAGTGGGTAATGTATAAAGAAAAGAGGTTTAATTGGCTCATGGTTCTGCAGGCTGTACAGAAAGCGTGATGCTGGCATTTGTTCAGCTTCTGGGAAGGCTTCAGCCAATTTATAATCATGTTGGAAGCCCAAGGAGAAGCAGATACATCTTATATGGCAGGAGCAAGAACAAGATAGAGAGAGGGAAGGTGCTACACACTTTTAAACAGGCAGATCTTGACAGAATTCACTCACTATACAAGAACAGCACCAAGAGGATGACACTAAGCCGTTCATGAAGGACCCACCCCCATGATCCAATCACCTCCCACCAGGCCCCGCCTCCAACTCTGGGGATTACAAGTGGACATGAGATTTGAGTGGAGATACAGATCCAAACCATATCACTCGTATTCACGGTATCATTTTTTTCAACCTATCTAGATGTTTGAAAGTTTTCATAAGAGGCCCCGTGCAATGTCTCACACCTGTAATCCCAGCACTTTGGGAGGCCAACGTGGGTGGATCGTTTGAGGTCAGAAGTTCAAGACCAGACTGGCCAACATGGTGAAACCCCACCTCTACTAAAAATACAAAATTAGTCGGTCATGGTGGCGCATGCCTGTAGTCCCAGCTACTTGGGAGGCGGAGGCAGGAGAATTGCTTGAACCCGAGAGGCGGAGGTTCCAGCTGATTCGAGATCGTGCAACTGCACTCCAGCCTGATGACAGAGCGAGACTGTGCCTCAAAAAACAGACAGTTTTCATAAGATAGTAGGATAATAGTAGAATAAAATGAGTGTGATCCTCCAACTGTGTTTTTTCTTAGGTAACTCAAAATAAAAACAAAATTAAAGAGCACGGGGACGAGTGGGATGAATAGGTGAAGCACAGAGAATTTTTTTAGGGCAGTGAAACTATTCTGTATGAAAATGTAATTGTGGGGCTGGGGGCAGTGGCTCACGACTGTAGTCCCAGCACTTTGGGAGGCCAAGGCGGGCGGGTCATGAGGTCAAGAGATCGAGACCATCCTAGCCAATATGGTGAAACCCCATCTCTAGTAAAAATACAAAAATTGGCTAGGTGTGGTGGCATGTGCCTGTAGACCCAGCTACTCAGGAGGCTGAGGCAGGAGAATCACTTGAACCCGGGAGGCGGAGGTTTTCAGTAGCCGAGATCGCGCCACTGCACTCTAGCCTGGCGACAGAGCAAAATTCTGTCTCAAAAAAGAAAAAGAAAAAGAAAAAAAATGTAATTGTGGACACATTAGATATCATATATTTGTTAAAACCCATAGAATGTGGCCGGGCGCGGTGGCTCAAGCCTGTAATCCCAGCACTTTGGGAGGCCGAGACGGGCAGATCACAAGGTCAAGAGATCGAGACCATCCTGGCTAACATGGTGAAACCCCGTCTCTACTAAAAATACAAAAAACTAGCCGGGCGAGGTGGCGGGCGCCTGTAGTCCCAGCTACTCGGGAGGCTGAGGCAGGAGAATGGCGTAAACCCGGGAGGCGGAGCTTGCAGTGAGCTGAGATCCGGCCACTGCACTCCAGCCTGGGCGACAGAGCGAGACTCCGTCTCAAAAAAAAAAAAAAAAACCCATAGAATGGCAGCCAGGCACAGTGGTTCACGCCTGTAATCCCAGCACTTTGGGAGGCCGAGCCAGGCAGATCACCTTAGGTCGGGAGTTCAAGACCAGCCTGACCAACATGGAGAAACCCTGTCTCTACTAAAAATACAAAATTAGCCACGTGTGGTGGCGCATACCTGTAATCCCAGCTACGTGGGAGGCTGAGGCTGGAAAATAACTTGAATCCCGGAGGCGGAGGTTGCAGTGAGCCTAGATAGCGCCGTCGCACTCCAGCCTGGGCAACAAGAGTGAAACTCCATCTCAAAAAAAACAAAAAGCAAAAAAACAAAAACATAGAACGTACAACACCAAGAGTGAACCCCAATGTAAATGATTACCTATAATTAATAATAATGTGTCAATATTGTTTCATCAATTGTAACAAGTGTGCCACACCAATGCAAGATGCTAATAATGGGGGAAACTAAAGGAAGGGAGGTGAAAGGAGTAATATCTGGGAACTTCCTGGACTTTCTACTCAATTTTCTGTAAACCTGCTGGTTCTGTAAAATTGCTCTTTTTAAAGTCTGCTGTTTAAAAGACAATAGTATAATTCAACTTGAAAAATAAAGGTAAAGGCTGGGCACAGTTATCATGCCTGTAATCCCAGCACTTTGGGAGGCCGAGGCGGGCAGATTCTCTGAGGTCGGGAGTTCCAGACCAGCCTGACCAACATGGAGAATCCCCGTCCGTCTCTACTAAAAATTCAAAATTAGCCAGGCGTTGTGGCGCATGCCTGTGATCCCAGCTATTTGGGAGGCTGAAGCAGGAGAATTGCTTGAATCCAGAAGGCAGAGGTTGTGGTGAGCCGAGATCACGCTATGGCACTTCAGCCCGGGCAACAAGAGCAAAACTCCATCTAGAAACAAATAAATAAATACAAATAAATAAAGGTAAATAAATCAAGAAGAGGCCAGGTGCAATGGCTCATGCCTATAATCTCAGCACTTTGGAAGCCCGAGGCTGGCAGAACACTTGAATCCAGGAGTTGCCATCCTTGACAACATAGTGAATGCCGTCTCCACAAAACGAAAAAAAAAAAAAACAAAAAAACACACACACACAAAATTGGCTGGGCCCAGGGGCTCACTCTTGTAATCCCAGCACTTGGGAGGCTGAGGAGAGAGGATCACTGAAGCTCAGGGATTTGAGACCAGCCTGGGCAATATAGTGAGGCCCCATCTCTAGAAAAAATACAAAATCAGTTGGGCATGGTGGTGCACAGCTATTCGGGAGTCTGAGATGGGAGGATCACTTGAGCCTAGGAGGTTGAGGCTGCAGTCAACCATGATTACACCACTGTACTCCATCCTGGGTGACAGAGTGAGACCCTTCCTCAAACAAATAAACAAACAAAAAAGCAGTGAAAGGAATGTAAAGATGTCCTCCAAAATTCTCATTTTCTCATTATGATGCTTCAATAATACTTTTATCCAACTATTAAATATCAAATTATTTCTAAATAATTTGAGGGTCTCCCCTGTTTTGCCAGTATACTTTTATCCAACTATTAAATATAAAATTATTTCTAAATAATTTGAGGGTCTCCCCTGTTTTGCTACTGGCCCTAAACTCTACTGGGTAATCTAGCCCTGATACAGTTCATTTCTTTAGCAAACATTTATTTGCTCAACAAATATTTACATGTTGATATTTTCCAAGTGCCAAGCATTGTGTTTGGTTCTAAGAAGACAAAGGTTACCTTAAAAAGAAAAAAAAAAAAAGCCGGGTGCGGTGGTTCACACCTGTAATCCCAGCACTCTGGGAGGCTGAGGCGGGCGGATCACGAGGTCAGGAGATGGAGACCATCCTGGCTAACACGGTGAAACCCCGTCTCTACTAATAAATACAAAAAATTAGCCAGGCACAGTGGCGGGCGCCTGTAGTCCCAGCTACTCGGGAGGCCGAGGCCGGAGAATGGCGTGAACCCAGGAGGCAGAGCTTGCAGTGAGCCGAGATCATGCCACTGCACTCCAGCCTGGGCGACAGAGCGAGACTCCGTCTCAAAAAAAAAAGTGTACATATATGTGTGTGTGTGTGTGTGTGTGTGTGTGTATCTGCCTTCAAGGAATTTACACGAGGGGTTGGGGAAATGACAAGCAAATCTCATTCTTGTAAAAACGAGCCCAGAGTCATCAGTACATGCGGGATTAAGTGGCTTCATCACAGAGACAGAGACTTGCTGGGGCTTGAAGAGAAGCTAGTCTGCCAAGTAGGTGAGGGAAGGAGGAAAGGCATGCCTGGCAGAGTACAACTGGGTAAGCAGGGTGTGCCCTCCAGTTCTGGGAGCTAGATATCACCCTGCTTGGGCAGGCTGGATCTGGAGTTAGAGGTAGAAAAGCAGACAGAGACCAGATCTGGGGGCTTCCGAAAAGCTCCTTCTTTGCCGGGTGCAGTGACTCATGCCTGTAATTCCAGCATTTTGGGAGGCCGACTCAGGCAGATCACTTGAGGTCAGGAGTTTGGAGACCAGCCTGACCGACATGGTGAAACCCCATCTCTACTAAAAATATAAAAATTACCTGGGCATGGTGGCGGGTACCTGTAATCCCAGCTACTCCGGAGGCTGAGGCATGAGAATCTCTTGAACCTGGGAAGGGGAGGTGGCAGTGAGGTGAGATCATGCCACCGCACTCCAGACTGGGTGACAGACTGAGACTCTGTCTCAAAAAAAATAAAGAAAGCAAGCCTCTTCTCATAAGTTTACTCTATCTGAGTGTGACCGAGAGCCTCTTAGGCAAGGAAGGCTCTTGGTCAGAAATGAGTTGTTTGGTGACATGAAATGTGCCCTGGCAGCTTTGGAGGAGGCTGGACTGAAGGCAACTGGACCAGGTCCAGGGCTATTGCTGCAAGGAAGGCGTGACCCAGGAAAGGAGCAGAGGAAGGCATGGATTTGCCAGAACCTGGAGGTGGAACCGACAGGACTTACTGACTGGTCATAGGTCCAAGAGCATGAGAAGGAGGAGGCAGGCTGATTCCCAGGTTCTAGATGGTTGCTGGGAGGATCCTGGGTCAGGAAACCAGCAAGGAGCTGCAGGAGGGAAGGAGGAGATGACCAGTAGGTCTAGGACCCACTGACTCCCAGGGCATGTGGATGCCCAGGTACAGGTGGTGAGTCAGCCACTGTATGGGCAGAACTGGAGTTCTAGAGAGAGGATGGGTGAGAATAAAAGCAGGGAGCATGATGCAGATTTGAGTGTCCAGGCAGGAGACAATGGAAGGACTGCACCAGTGAGATCACCTTTGCAAAAATTATGACAGTGAGAGAAATCTGATACGGCTGATTCCATCTTGCTGCTTCTTTTTGTTTTTTTTTGATGGAGTCTAGCTCTGTCACCAGGCTGGAGTGCAGTCATACGATCTCGGCTCACTGCAATCCGCCTCCCGGGTTCAAGTGATTCTCCTGCCTCAGCCTCCCGAGTAGCTGGGACTCCAGGCGCCCGCCACCACACCCAGCTAATTTTGTATTTTTAGTAGAGACAGGGTTTCACCGTGTTGGCCAGGAAGGTCTCGATCTCTTGACCTCGTTTTCTACCTGCCTCGGCCTCCAAAGTGCTGGGATTACAGGCATGAGCCACCATACCCGCCCCCATCTTGCTTCTAACCTCACAAGCCGTCCTTATTCATTCCTGGGGATAGGCAAGCGAACTATGGGAGGAATTTATAGTTTAAGTTTATTTGATTTCATTTGATTTTTGAGATGGATCTGTCCCCCAGGCTGGAGTGCAGTAATGTGATCTCAGCTCACTGCAACCTCCACCTCCTGGGCTCAAGCAATTCTCCTACCTCAGCCTCCTGAGTAGCTAGGATTACAGCCACCCAGCACCACGCCCAGCTAATTTTTGTATTTTTAGTAGAGATGGGATTTCACCATGTTGGCCAGGCTGGTCTCGGACTCCTGAACTCAGGTGATCTGCCCACCTCAGCCTCCCAAAGTGGTGGGATTACAGGCATGTGCCACCACACCCACCTATAGTTTAACTTTAAAGCACTCATGGTAAGAGTCCCTTCTCAAACCTAACTCCCTCCTTGCTCAGGGACTGACATCAACTTTATAAAACTAACAAATTAGCCACAAGGTTAGAAGGATGGCTCAGGAAACACATAGCCAGAGGCTACAAGATTTATAACCTCCCCAACTGCTCCTGTATTGATAGCATCACTATTGTAAAACCTAAGATTGGAGTTTCAGGTATTTTTCAGACCCTGAACTCTGATGGACCAGCCAGCACCATCCAGATCAGTAGCCCATACCAAGAAAACTGGTTCATCTGGTCTTGTGATCCCATCCAGGAACTGACTCAGGGAAAGAAGACAGCTTTGACCCCCTATAATTTTATCCTCAACCCAACCAATCAGCATTCCACAGTTCCTATTCCCACCACTTGTCAAACTATTGTTGAAAAACCCTAGCCTTCATATTCTGAGGGAGGTAGATTCAAGAATTATTTCCTGTCCTTCTGCTTGATGGGCCCTATGATTATTAAACTCTTGTTTTTTTTTTTTTTTTTTTTGAGATGGAGTCTTGCTCTGTTGCCCAGGCCAGACTGCAGTGGCATGATCTCATCTCACTGCAATCTCTGCCTCCTGGGTTCAAGCAATTCTCCTGCCTCAGCCTCCTGAGTACCTGGGATTACAGGCACCCACCATCATCACCATCATGCTTAGTTAATTTTAGTATTTTTAGTATAGATGGGGTTTCACCATGTTAGCCAGGCTGATCTCGAACTCCTAACCTCAGGTGATGCACCCACCTTGGCCTCCCAAAGTGCTGGGATTACAGGTGTGAGCCACCACACCCAGCCTAAACTCTTTCTTTGCTTCAAGACCTGCTGTTCTCAGTGCACTGCCTTTCCTGGGCAGTGAGCAGGAAGAACCTGTTGGGTGATTACACTGGTCCCTCCTCTGCAATGTGCATTCACTCCATAAACAGTTACTGTCAACTGGGCATGGCGGCTCACACCTGTAATCTAAAACCCACCAAAACCAAAACCAAGATGGCAATAAAAGTGACTTCTGGTTGTCCTCACTGCTCATTATACATGAATTATAATGCATTAGCATGCTAAAAGACACTCCCACCAGTGCCATTACAATTTACAAATTGCCACAGCAACATCAAGAAGTTGCCCTATGTTGTCTAAAAAGGGGAGGAACCCTCAGTTGCAGGAATTCCCCCCCTTTCCTGGAAAACTCGTAAATAATTCACCTCTTGGTTAGCATATAATCAAGAAGTAACTGTAAGTATATTCAGTCAAGCAGCCCATGTTGCTGCTCTGCTTATAGACAAGCCATTCTTTTATTCCTTTACTTTCTTAATAAACTTGCTTTCACTTTACTCTATGGACTTGCCTTGAATCCTTTCTTGTGCAAGATCCAAGAACCCTCTCTTGGGGTCTGGATTGAGACTTTTTCCAGCAAGACCTGTGGTCCCAGCTATTTGGGAGGTTGAGGCGGGAGGATCACTTGAGCCTAGGAAGTTGAGGCTTCATTGAGCTATGATTGTGCCACTGCACTCCAGCCTGGGCAACAAAGCGAGACAGATAGAGGCAGTGGAAATAAACAAAGACCAGCCAAATGAGAACAAACAGAAGCTACTTATTCGGAGCTTTCTGTAGCAAGGGAGCCAGTGTTTTGGCAAAGGTGCCAAGGCGGGCAGAGAAATAGGAAAGTTTTAGAGTGGAGAAAGGGAAGGCTTCAGGTGCTCCCTGATTGGGGACTGTTGACCTGGGGAAGCTGTAGCTGGACTAACTGAAAGTGGATGTCCTATGTGATTGGCTGGGGGTGCCTGTTTGACTTTTTCTGGTTGGCCCTAAGTTAGAAGTGGAGACAAAAATTAGAGAAGCTGTCAGCTATTAATCAAGTCCTAGCCATTTGGGGCCAATCATCACAAGAGTTATTGTTTGGTTTCTGGGACCAGTCGCTAGAGAAAGTGATCCTACTTCCAACAAGTCAAGTTGTGAGGAATAGCAGGCTGGCCTGCTGGATTGGTTTCCTGGGCTGGTTGCTGCAGGTTGTGGGTCTGAGTTCTATTCAGACACAGTCCTGGCCCTCATGGAGCTTACATTCAAAGAGACAAAACAAGCATTACGAAAGCAAGCAGAAGTGTTACCAAGACTCCTTCATACAGTGCTAAGGGTCTATGAAAAAAATGAACTACTTGATCTTCAGCTCATTTCCTGACATACAGCTACTAAAACTCTTGGAATGTCCAGAATGATATGAGTGTCTCTCATATGCTAATGAGATAGCTGGTGGCAGAGGGCCTCTCATAGCTCAGGATTGGAGCTGGTCGCCAGAAAGACTAGGCATGATTAGAGGATTGGGACTTTCAGTTCCACCCTGTATAAAATTTTACAGGGACTGCCATGCTCATTTGTTTATACAGTGTTTATGGGGCTGCTTTTATGAAATAATTGGATAGTCGACCCCTCCAAACATCATGTTGAAATTTAACTCCCAATGTTGAAGGTGGGATCTAATAAGAGATATTTGGATCATGGGGGTGGATCCTTCATGAACAGATAACGCCCTGGGATGGGGGACTGAGTGTGTTCTCCTTCTTTTAGTTCCCAACGGAGCAAATTGTTAAAGAGAGCCTCATGATCAAGCGTGGTGGCTCACACTTGTAATTCTAGCACTTTAGGAGGCCGAGGTGGGCGGATCACAAGGTCAGTAGTTCGAGGTCAGGTAGCCAACACAGTGAAACCCTGTCTCTACTAAAAATACAAAAATTAGCTGAACGTGGTGGCAGACGCCTGTAATCCCAGTTACTTGGGAGGCTGAGGCAGGAGAATCGCTTGAACCCAAGAAACAGAGGTTGCAGTGAGCCGAGATTGCAACACTGCACTCCGACTCCAGCCTGGGTGAAAGAGCTAGACTCCATTTCAAAGAAAAAAAAAAAAAAGGGCCTCACTCCAGCCTGGGCAAACATAATGAAATCCCCATCTCTCTCTCTCTCTCTCTCTCTCTCTCTCTATATATATATATATATATATTTTTTTTTTTTTTTTTTTTTTTTTTTTTTTTTTTTTTTT
>NC_037688.1:64862681-64869561 GCF_003255815.1 Theropithecus gelada
ATATATATATATTTTTTTTTTTTTTTTTTTTTTTTTTTTTTTTTTTAATTAGCTGGACATGGTGGCACACCAATAGTCCCAGCTACCTAGGAGTTCAAGGATGCAGTGAGCTATGATCACACCACTGCACTCCATCCTGGTGACAGACCGAGATCCTGTCTCAATAAAAAAGAATAAAAGTAAAAATAAAAATTAAAAAGAGCCTGCACTCTCCATCTCTCTCTTGCTTCCTCTCTCTCCATGTAATCTCTGCACTCAGGAGCTCCCCTTTGCCTTCCACCATGAGTAGAAGAAGCCTGAGGCTCTCACCAAATGGCCAGTTTTCCAGCCAGCAGAATCATGAGCCAAATACACTCTTTTCTTCACAAATTACCAGTCTCAGGTATTCCTTTGTAGCAATACAAACAGACTAAAACATTCCTCTACAGAAGGTCTGTCAACTCCTGATCTAGGCAAACTGACTATGGCATCTGCTCCCTTAACCAGTACACTAGACTGCCTCCTGGGCCTCAGCTAGCAATGATGATAAATGCGGTGTGTTTTGACCCTCCAGCAAGATGCATCCTTTGGAGAGAAGGGACATGACCCTTCTTAGGTACAGTTTTTTTGGTTTTTTGTTTTTTTGAGATGGAGTTTCACTCTTGTTGCCCGGGCTGGAGTGCAATGACACAAACTCGGCTCACCGAAACCTCCACCTCCCGGGTTCAAGTAATTCTCTTGCCTTAGCCTCCTGAGTAGCCGGGATTACAGGCATGCGCCACCATGCCCAGCTAATTTTTTTTCTTTTTTTCTTTTTTTTGAGATGGAGTCTCGCTCTGTCACCCAGGCTGGAGTGCAGTGGCACAGTCTCAGCTCACTGCGACTTCTATCTCCCAGGTTCAAGTGATTCTCTTGCCTCAGCCTCCCAAGTAGCTGGGACTACAGGCATGTGCCACCATGCCTGGCTAATTTTTGGTATTTTTAGTAGAGATGGGATTTCACCGTGTTAGCCAGGATGGTCTCCATCTCCTGACCTCATGATCCACCCGCCAAAGTGCTGGGATTACAGGTATGGACCACCTCGCCCGGCCTTAGTTACAGTTTTTATAGTAATATACTTGGATTTTTTAATGAACATTTGTCTCAAGAACTGAACCGTAATGTCATAGCTAAAATGTGATGCATAGAAGACAATATAGGAGTAAATCTTTGTAACTTTGGGTGAAGCAAAGCCTTCTTAGATATGACACCAAAACACAAATGACGAAAGAAAAAAATAGGGCTGGGTGCAAGTGGCTCATGCCTGTAGTTCCAGCACTTTGGGAGGCTTGCTTGAGCCCAAGGAGTTTGAGACCAGCCTGGGCAACACGGCAAAACAAATCTCTACAAAAAAT
Source organism: Theropithecus gelada (assembly GCF_003255815.1). Lineage (NCBI taxonomy): Eukaryota > Metazoa > Chordata > Mammalia > Primates > Cercopithecidae > Theropithecus > Theropithecus gelada. Next base: position 64,864,055 of record NC_037688.1, read on the forward strand.
ACAAAAATTAGCCAAGCATAGTGGCATGCACCTGTAGTCCCAGCTACTAGGAAGTCTGAGTGGGAAGGATCACTTTAGCCCAGGAGGTTGAGACTACAGTGAGCCATGATTGCACCACTGCACTCCAGCCTGGGTAACAGAGCAGGCCCCGGTCCCAAAAAATATAAGAAAAAAAAAATAGATAAATTGGACTAAAAAAAGTAGAGATGCCAGGCGTGGTGGTTCATGCATGTAATCCCAGCACTTTGGGAGGCCAAGGCGAGTGGATCACGAGGTCAGGAGACAGAGACCATCCTGGCTAACATGGTGAAACCCCATCTCTACTAAAAAATACAAAAATTAGCCAGGCGTGGTGGCACGCGCCTGTAGTCCTAGCTACTCGGGAGGCTGAGGCAGGAGAATCGCTGTAACCCAGGGGGCAGAGGTTACAGGGAGCCGAGATCGTGCCACTGCACTCAAGCCTGGGTGACAAAGCGAGACTTCTTCTCAAAAAAAAAAAAAGTAGAGATGTCTAGGCCTCACCCTCAGAAATCCAGATTTAAATGAGTTGCAGTAGGATTCAAGCATCTGTATATTTTTAAAACCTTCACACTGATTCCAAGTATAGCACCCACTGCCTCTTTTGGCAAATTACATGTATTTATCCCTGGATTACTGCACACACTTGCTGATGGACAGTAGATTTTGAGCTGCTCTCAGTCTGAAACTCAATTCACTTAATCGGTTCCTGTGCCTGCCACAAAGCTGAGCTGTTGACTATAAATAGCCACAAAAGACTGGAGTCTGTTCTCTTGCTCATGAACCCTTCTAAGTGTTAGACTCTGTCATCCAAAAGACCACCAAGATGGCTAAGTAACAGGAGAGTTGTATTTGGTGACATCAGTTCACAAACCAGGAAGAGATAGTCTCCTGAATGTGTGGAAGCTGCTCTCTCTTTGAAGGGAGAAAGGGCAGGTTGGGTTTTATGCCTTACAGGGCCTGTATTACACAGTAGAATCATACATATTCAGCAGGTTTGGGGAAAAGACTATGCATATTTATGAGGGGAATTAAGTACATGCACAATGAGTAAACACATGTGTAACATACATCCCATGTTCATATTGGGGTGGGATTTTAGCAGTAAAGTGAGGTGGAATTTGGCTCTCTATGTCAAAAGGTGAGCTATAGGACACAAAGACATTTTGTCCGTGGCCTCTATAAGCTGGCTGAAACTGCTTAAGGTCTGCAGTTGCTCATCAGAAGACAATGTCTGTAAGGTCAGCCCTCTGTCCAATCAGAGTTATAGCGGTCTGGGTGTAAATCAAAGTTAGGAGGGGTATGATAATTTGCCTTGACAGCTCCTATTGTTAGGGAGTTTAGCAAGAGCATGGTTTTTCTTGCAGCCATAGAAATTTAGGGATTTAGGAAGGAATTCATGCCAGCCAATACCTAAACCCGTGACTTGTAGGTAATTTTTATTTCCTTATCCTTAAAGTCTATCTTTTTTTTTTTTCTTAGATGGAATCTCGCTCTGTCACCCAGACTGGAGTGCAGTGGCACAATCTCAGCTCACTGAAACCTCCGCCTCCCAAGTTCACGCCATTCTCCTGCTTCAGCCTCCTGAGTAGCTGGGATTACAGGCACACCCCACCATGCCCGGCTAATTTTGGTATTTTAGTAGAGACGGGTTTTCCCCATGTTGGTCAGGCTGGTCTCGAACTCCTGACCTCGGGATCCACCCGCCTCAGCCTCCCAAAGTGCTGGGATTACACGCGTGAGCCACCGCACCGGTAGGGTCCATTTTAATCAAGAGGAGTCTGTTTTGGGCTCTCAGATGACAACACAAACACTTCCTCTTGTCTGGACTGAGAAGCAAAATCCTAATAACCACTTGCCAGCAAGATAGGAACACAGCAGGAACCAGCTGTGGGGATTTGGAAAATAGTCCAACAGCAATTTTTTCCGCACAGTACACTATTCTGTCCAGAATCTTGAACCTAGCTATAGTTAAGGGAGCCGCACCTACAGATATAGGCCAACTACCTAACTCAGACACCTTCAGTAGCTTCTCTTGGCCTTCACCGTGGTCTACGTGGCCTGATTCATTGCAGCAGTCAGGGTTCAATGCAGAAATACTATGAGCTATGGGATAAGAGAGTTACTCTAGGAATTAGACCTCACAGAAATAGGAGGAGCTAGAGAAGGGACAGACTAGGAGGAAAGTTGGAGGCTCAGAAGAGGTACTGGCCGGTCCATCTGAGTAGCCAGGCACATGTAGTCACTGAAAGAGGACGGCCAAGAGAAGGCTCTGTGGCAAGCTGTGCCTGTATATAGCTACTACCACCAAGCATCTGGTGGTGGGCCTGGGGCTGTGTTGGTCATCAGGGTCAGAAGTCAGGAGAAGAGCTAGACGCAAGGACAAACTAGAACCCACAGGTGTCTCTGTGTCTATCACCACATCTAACCACAGTGGACCTGGGGGATAGCTGCTGCTCACTTGCACCTGCCTCTTTCAGCCAAGTCTAACAGTGGCTAGAATCCCTGAAGACATAATTCGAACCTAGAGTCTCCCTCTGTCACCCAGGCCGGAGTGCAGTGGCATGATCTCGGCACACTGCAACCTCTGCCTCCCAGGTTCAAGTGATTCTCGTGCCTCAGCCTCACAGGTGCTGGTCACCATGCCCAGATATATATATATATTTTTATATCTAGATATAAATATAGATCTATATTTAATATCTAGATATTAAAATATATTTTTATATCTATATATTAAAATATATATATCTATTTTTTATATCTAGATATAAAAATATATATATATATGTTTTTTTTTTTTGAGAAGGAGTCTTGCTCTGTCGCCCAGGCTGGAGTGCAGTGGTGCTTTCTCGGCTCACTGCAACCTCCGCCTCCTGGGTTCAAGCAATTCTCCTGCCTCAGCCTCCTGAGTAGCTGGGATTACAGGCACATGCCACCATGATCAGCTCATTTTTGTATTTTTAGTAGAGACGGGGTTTCACCACGTTGGCCAGGCTGGTCTCCAACTCCTGGATTCAAGTCATCTGCCCAACTTAGCCTCCCAAAGTGCTGGAATTACAGGCATGAGCCACTGTGCCCAGCCCAATTTAGCCAGATTGACATAGCACAAACCACAGCAGCCCAATGGCCCAAGTTTCTACAGCTTAATGGCCTCCCTATGCTCTCAGCCCTACAGGGTTGTTTGATATCGGCATCATTTTCTCTGTGGGAATGCTGATATAGTTTGGATAGTTGCCCCCACACAAATGTCATGTTGAAATATCATCTTCAATGCTGGAGGTAGGACCTGGTGGGAGGTGTTTGGGTCATGGGGGCAGATCCCTTCTTGGAACTGTCTTCATGATAGTGCGTGAGTTCTTGCAAGACCTGGTTGTTTAAAAGCATGTGGCACCTCTCTGCACCAACTCTCTGTCTGTTGCTCCTGCTCTTATCATGTGACATGCCTGCTCCTGGTCTCCTTCTGCCATGATTGGAAGCCTCCTGAGGCCTTCCACAAAGCAGATGCCACTATGCTTCCTGTACAGCCTGCAGAACCATGAGCCAATGAACCCTCTTTACTCATAAATTAGCAATCCTTAGGCATTTATAGCAACGCAAGAATGGCCTAAAACAAATGTTGTATTTGAATAGAACTTTCTCTCTCTCTCTCTCTTTTTTTTTTTGAGGTGAAGTCTTGCTCTATCGCCCAGGCTGGAAAACAGTGGCACGATCTCAGCTCACTGCAACCTCCACCTTGCCGGCTCAAGCAATTCTCTGCCTCAGCCTCCCAAGTAGCTGGAATTACAGGCACGCACCACCACGCCTGGCTAATTTTTGTACTTTTAGTAGAGACGGGGTTTCACCGTGTTGGTCAGGCTGGTCTCCAACTCCTGACCTCGTGATCTGCCTGCATCGGCCTCCCAAAGTGCTGAGATTACAGGCGTGAGCCACCACACCTGGCCCAGAACTTTACCTCTTGACTCTTCTGGATGTTCTCCTCTATGATTATTTTATTTTATTATTTTTTGAGACAGATCCTGTTCTTGTCGTTCAGGCTGGAGTGCAGTTCAGGCTGGTGTGATCTTGGCTCACTGCAGCCTCTGACTCCCAGTTTCAAGTGATTCTCCTGCCTCAGCCTTCTGAGTAACTGGTATTTACAGGCATGCGCCACTATGCCCAGCTAATTTTTGTATGTTTTGTGGAGACAGGGTTTCACCATGTTGGCCAGGCTGGTCTCAAACTCCTGGCCTCAAGTGATCCTCCCACCTCGGCCTCCCAAAGTGCTGGGATTACAAGCATGAGCCACCGAACCTGGCCTGATTGTTCATTTTATGTGTCAACTTCACTGGGCCACAGGATGTCTACATATCTAGTTAAATACCCTTCTGGGTGTGTCTGTGAAGTGTTTCCAGAAGAGAGTAGCATTTGAATCAGTAGACTAAGTAAAACAGATGGCGCTTCCCAATGAGGGTGGGCATCATCCAATCCATCGAGGGCCAGAATAGAACAAAAAGAGGGAAGAAGGGTGAATTCACACTGTCTGCCTCACTGCTTGAGCTGGGAAATCAGTCTTCTCCCATTCTCAAACTGGGACTTACATCATTGGCCCCTCTGGTTCTCAGGCCTTTGAACTTGGACTAGAACTATACCACCAGCTTTTCTGGGTTTTCAGCACACAATGGGACTTCCCAGCCTCCATAATTGTGTAAGCCAATCTTTTTTTTTTCTTTTTTTTTGAGGCAGAGTCTCGCTTTGTTGGCCCAGGCTGGAGTGCAGTGGTGCCATCTCAGCTCACTGCAACCTCTGCCTCCCAGGTTCAAGCAATTCTCTACCTCAGCCTCCTGAATAGCTGGGATTAAAGGTGCCTGCCACCATGCCCAGCTAATATTTGTATTTTTAGTAAAGATGGGGTTTCACCGTGTTGGCCAGGCTGGTCTTGAGCTCTTGACCTTGGGTGATCCACCTGCCTCGGCCTCCCAAAGTGCTGGGATTACAGGTGTGACCCACCGCACCCGGAGTGTAAGCCAATTTCTTAGAAGAAATCTCTCCCTCTATCTCCACATATATGCATATATGTATGCGGCACTGATCCTTGAACAATGTGGGGGTTAGGAGCACTAACCTATTGCACAATTGAAAATCCATGTAGGCTGGACGTGGTGGCTCACACCTGTAATCCCAGCTCTTTGAGAGGCCAAGGCAGGTGGATCTCAAGGACAGAAAATCAAGACCATCATGGCTAACATGGTGAAAACCCATCTCTACTAAAAACACAAAAAATTATCCGGGCATGGTGGCATTTGCCTGCAGTCCCAGCTGCTTGGGAGGCTGAGGCAGGAGAATCGCTTGAACCCAGGAGGCAGAGGTTGCAGTGAGCCGAGACCACACCACTGCACTCCAGCCTGGGCGACAGAGTGAGACTCAGTCTAAAAAAAAAAAAGAAAAGAAAAGAAAATCCATGTAAAACTTATTTGTTTTTAATTTATGGTTTTTTTTTTTTTTTTTTT
>NC_037688.1:64869633-64895165 GCF_003255815.1 Theropithecus gelada
TTTTTTTTTTTTTTTTTTTTTTTTTGAGATGGAGTTTCATTCTTGTTGCCTGGGCTGGAATGCAATGGCGTGATCTCGGCTCACTGCAACCTCCGCACCCCAGTTCAAGTGATTCTCCTACCTCAGCCTCCCAAGTAGTTGAGATTACAGGCACACGCTACTATGCCCAGCTAATTTTTGTATTTTTAGTAGAGATGGGCTTTCCCTATGTTGGTCAGGCTGGTCTTGAACTCCTGACCTCAGGTGATCCGCCTGCCTCAGCCTCCCAGTGTTGGGATTACAGGCATGAGCCACCGTGCCCGGCCAAAACTTTTGCTTTTTGAGAGAGAGAAAGACAGAGAATCTTACCCTGTCACCAACGCTGGAGTGCAGTGGCACAATCACAGCACACCATAGCCTCAACCTCTTGGACTCAAGTAATCCTCCCACCTTAGCCTCCCAAAGTCTATTATTGCAGGGGTGTGCCACCATGCCCAGCCTCCTATATAACTTTTGACTCCCCCATAACTTAACTACTGATAGACTACTATTGACTAGAAGCCTTACTGATAACCTAAAGCCAATTAACACATGTTTTGTTTTGTTTGGCTTGTTTTTGAGACTGAGTCTCACTCTATTGCCCAGGCTGGAGTGCAGTGGTGCGATCTCAGCTCACTGCAATCTCCGCCTCCTGGGTTGGGAGGCTGAGACAGGAGAATCGCTTGAACCCAGGAGGTGGAGCTTGCAGTGAGCCAAAATTGTGCCACTGTACTCCAGCCTGGGCTACAGAGCAAGCCTCCATCTCAAAAAAAAAAAAAGAAAAGAAAAGAAAAGAAAAAAAAATTCTTCAACTCATTGTCTTCACAGTGAGGAAGCTGAGAGGAGGTGGAAGAGGAGGTGTTGGTCTCACTGTCTTAGTGATACAGGAGATAGAAAGGAATTATTTAGGCAGATAGTGAGGGCAAGAGAGTCCTCAGCAGAACTTCCCTTCTAACAAAAAACAGCCCAAGAAATCTCTTCCATTCTAACAACGAGCAGGCTGGAAGATCAGGGTGCAAACATACATAAGGAAACTGAAAGCTTGCACGGGGGAATGTCGGCAGCTGCATGGATAAAAAGGGCTACCTGGGGCCAGGCAGGTCCACCATGGGGGCTCCACCTTCCCTTTTTTGTTAGCCCATGCACAGTATGAAAGAAACAAGCAACATGGAGTAGCTCAGGCAGAGGACCCACCTGCATAATGAACAATGGAGGTGGGGGCTGCCAGAGATTTGAGCCCTGTGCATACGACACACCGGGTCCTAACCAGTTTTTCGTGCCCTATGTAGAACAAATACCGCCTCCCACTTGCTCATCTATAAAAACCCTTGCAATTCACTGAGTTTCAGCAACCCATTTTTCCAGGACCCCTCTCTGTAGCAGGGAGCTATTCTCTTTCTTTCACCTAGTAAATTTCTGCTCTAAACCTCACCTTTTGTATGTGTCCATGTCCTTGATCTCTATGGCCATGAGACCAAGAACCTCAAGTGTCACCCCAGACATTGAGGCTGCTTCATTGGGGTAGCAGATCCACATAGAAGTGGACACCTGCTCATTTCAAACCCGAGTTGTTCAAGAGTCCACTGTGTGTAACTGTTGGTTCTATTTATTCGGTGAACCCTGTTACTCTCTGTCTTCTGCCTCACTTTATTTTATTTTATTTTGTTATGGAGTCTCACTCTGTTGCCCAGGCTGGAGTGCAGTGGTGCAATCTTGGCTCACAGCAAACTCCACCTCCTGGGTTCAAGTGATTCTCCTGCCTCAGCTTCCCAAGTAGCTGGGATTACAGGTGCTCACGACCACACCTGACTAACTTTTGTATTTTTAGTAGAGACGGGGTTGGTTTCACTACATTGGCCAGGCTGGTGTTGAACTCCTGACCTCAAGTGATCCGCCTGCCTCAGCCTCCCGAAGTGCTGGGATTACAGGCATGAGCCACCTCACTCTTCTTTCTGCTCTCAGATGTTGCCACGTTCTTTCCCACTTCAGGGACCCTTTTCTTTCTTTCTTTCTTTCTTTCTTTCTTTCTTTCTTTCTTTCTTTCTTTCTTTCTTTCTTTTCTTTTTTTTTGAGATGGAGTCTCACTCTGTAGCCCAGGCTGGGGTGCAGTGGCGTGATCTTGACTGAGTGCAACCTCTGCCTCCAGGGTCCTGGTTCAAGCAATTCTCCTGCCTCAGCCTCCCTAGTAGCTGAGATTACAGGAATGCACCACCACGCCCAGCTAATTTTTGTATTTTTAGTAGAGACAGGGGTTTCACCATGTTGCCCAGGCTGGTCTTGAACTCCTGACCTCATGATCCGCCCACCTCGACCTCTCAAAGTGCTGGGATTACAGGTGTGAGCCACCACGCCCAGCCAAGGGACCTTTGCTTCTTTAATAGCTGATAATCTTTTCCCCCTCACCAAATCTCCATCTAGTCCCTTCTTCCTCATCCCCTAAGGCCCAGCTAATGTAATTTTCCTTGGACCTCCACTATAAATGATATCCTAGATATTTTCTCTCACATATACAATTGGGATTGTACATATGCAACACAGAGACAAGTTTCTTAACACAGCTTTGGGTTGTACATGGACTTACTTGCAGTTATCTCTTTCTCATGCCAGCTCTGAAGCTCCTTGAGGGTAAGGAGTGTCTATTTTATTCACCATTGCATATAATAGGTACCTTAAAACATATTTATTAAATGAGCAAAGCAGCCTGACGCAGTGGCTCATGCCTATAATCCCATCACTTTGAGAGGCCAAGGCAAATGGTATCACTTGATCTCAGGAGTTTGAGACCAGCATGGGCAACCTGGCGAAATCCAACCTCTACAAAAAAGTTGTCTAAAAAATTAGCTAGGGTCAGATGTGGTGGTTCGTTCCTATAATCCCAGCATTTTGGGAGGCCAAGGCAGGTGGATCACCTGAGGTCAGGAGTTCAAGACCAGCCTGGCCAACATGGTGAAACCCCATCTCTACTAAAAATACAAAAATCAGTCAGACGTGGTGGCGCACGCCTATAGTCCCAGCTATCGGGAGGCTGAGGCAGGAGAATCGCTTGAACCTCAGAGGCAGAGGTTGCAGTGAATTGAGATCATGCCACTGCATTCCAGCCCGGGCAACAGAGCCAGACTCTCTCGGGAAAAATAAATAAATAAATAAATAAATAGAAATTTAAAAAAGAAATAAAAATAAAAAATAAATTAGCCAGGTGTGGTGGCATGTGCCTGTAGTCCCAACTACTTGGGAAGCTGAAGTGGGAGGATTGCTTGAGCCTAGAAGGTTGAGACTGCAGTGAGCCTCTGTCACACCACTGTACTCCAGCCTGAGTGACAGAGCAAGACCCTGTCTCAAAAAAGAAAAAAGAAAAAAAGAAAGAAAAAGAAAAAAAATGAGCAAACCTAGTCATTTTGATGGCCAATGTTTGACATGTATTTTAGAGAGAAAACAAAATTGGTCCCTTGCCTAGTATATGGTGTTGTTTTGCTATATAATTTATGGTCTACGTGTAACAAAACAGAAGAAAGCAATATTTAAAAACTGCCAGCAGGCAAAAATTAGCCTTACCACACACCAATCCTGCCTGGGTTCCCTCCAGGCTTGGAAAAACCATTTAGAAGCAATTGCCAAAACTTTGTTTGCAGCCTAATTAAATAACCAGCTCTCACCAGGAGTTTTAATGGCAAGCCTAAGAGGTCCAGAAAGTTTTTAAGGCTTAATGACCTGCATACGCTTTCAGCCCTACAGGATTCTTTAATATCTGCATAATTTTCTCTGTGGGAATGCTTTATCTGAATAGACTGCTTTGCTTTAGAAAATATTTTTGCAAACTTTCTAACAAAATATTCCAGACAAGTTATAATCCCAGTGATAACAGAGCTTCCTACTGCAATACATGAGTTAATGAACACAAAGAGGCTTGTGGAATGTCTGACATATAGCAGGTGCTTAATAAATGGTAGTTGCACGGGTGCAGTGCCTCTGGCCCGTAATGCGGTGCAGTCTCAGTTCAATGCAATCTCCACCTCCTGGGTTCAAGCGATTCCCCTGCCTCGCCTCCCGAGTAGCTGGGACTACAGGCACGCACCACCACACCCAGCTAATTTTTTGTATTTTTTTAGTAGAGACGGGGTTTCACCATGTTGGCAGGATAGTCTCGATCTCCTGACCTCGTAATCCACCTGCCTTGGCCCCCCAAAGTTCTGAGATTACAAGCGTGAGCCACCGTGCCCAGCCACGAGACAGGGTCTCATTCTGTTGCCGAGGCTGGAGTGCAGTGGTGTAATCATGGCTCACTGCAGCCTCAAACCCCTGGGTTCAAGTGATCCTCCTGCCTCAGCCTCTCCAGTAGCTGGGACTATAGGCACACACCATCCCATCTGACTAGTGTGTTTGTTTTTTGTTTTTTTTTTGTTTTTTTTTTTTTTTTTTTTTTTTTTGAGACGGAGTCTTGCTCTGTCGCCCAGGCTGAAGTGCAGTGGCCGGATCTCAGCTCACTGCAAGCTCCGCCTCCCGGGTTCCCGCCATTCTCCTGCCTCAGCCTCCCGAGTAGCTGGGACTACAGGCGCCTGCCACCTCGCCCGGCTTGTTTTTTGTAGTTTTAGTAGAGAGGGGGTTTCACTGTGTTCACCAGGATGGTCTCGATCTCCTGACCTCGTGATCCGCCCGTCTCGGCCTCCCAAAGTGCTGGGATTACAGGCTTGAGCCACCGCGCCCGGCCCTGTTTTTTGTTTTTGTTTTGTTTTGTTTTTTTGGAGATGGGTTTTTGCTTTGTTGCCCAGGTTGGTCTTGAATTCCTGGCCCCAAGTGATCCTCCCGCCTCGGTCTCCCAAAGTGATGGGATTACAGGTATGAACCACTGTACCCAGCCTATACCTATTTTTCTATGTATTTGAAGCACTGTTAAAAAAAAAAAAAAAAAAAAAAGGTATAATTTGGAAATTCAGTGGCACAAGTTACACTGCCATAACTGAGGGATATCATACAGTTAAAAAAACGAAAACAAAAAACAGTCTCTCTGAACCTATCTTGGTTCAGGAGTCTGCCCAATAAAAAAAAATAATAGGCCGGGCGCGGTGGCTCAAGCCTGTAATCCCAGCACATTGGGAGGCCGAGACGGGTGGATCACGAGGTCAGGAGATCGAGACCATCCTGGCTAACATGGTGAAACCCCGTCTCTACTAAAAAATACAAAAAACTAGCCGGGCGTGGTGGCGGGTGCCTGTAGTCCCAGCTACTTGGGAGGCTGAGGCAGGAGAATGGCGTGAACCCGGGAGGTGGAGCTTGCAGTGAGCTGAGATCCGGCCACTGCACTCCAGCCTGGGCGGCAGAGCGAGACTCCGTCTCAAAAAAAAAAAAAAATATAATAATAATAATAGTCTAGGCACTGTGTGCTCATGACTGTAATTCCAACACTTAACACTTTAGGAGGCCGAGGTGGGAGGGTTGCTTGAGGCCTATGTGTTCAAGACCAGCCTGAGCAATATAGTGAGGCCCCATCTCTACAAAAACATTTTTTTTTAATTAGCAGGGGAAAACTGGGTGCGGTCGTTCACCCCTGTAATCCCAGTACTTTGGGAAACCAAAGCGGCCAAATCACTTGAGGTCAGGAATTTGAGACTAGGCTTGCCAACAAGGTAAAATCCCATCTTTACTAAAAATAAAAATAAATAACTAAATAAATAAAATTAGCCAGGTGTGCTGGTGTGCACCTGTGGTCCCAGCTACTCGGGAGATGGAGGCAGGAAAATTGCTTGAATCTGGGAGGCAGAGGTTGCACGAGCCGAGATCACGCCACTGCACTCCAGCCTGCGTGACAGCAAGACCCTGTCTCAAAAAGAAAAAAAAAAAAAGGAAAGAAAAATAAAAAATTAGCAGGACGCAGTTGTATGCAACTGTAGTCCCAGATACTCAGCAGGCTGAGGTGGAAGGAGGATCCCTTGAGCCTAGGAGTTCCAGGCTGCAGTGAGCTATGGTACTCTCAACCCGGGCAACAGAGTGAGAACCTGTCCTCCCTGCCAAAATAATAATAATAATAATAATAATTGTTCTCCCATTTCAAACACTGCATTACATAATTGTACCTGCCCAAGGAAGTGTTTGTGAAAGTGTGATCACCAGACTGGCAGATTCAGCTACACTTTGTTAAAAATACAAATTCTCGTGATAGTTTGCTAAGAATGATGGATTCCAGCTGCATCCATGTCCCTACAAAGGACACAAACTCATCCTTTTTTATGGCTGCATAGTATTCCATGAACAGAAAACCAAACACCGCATGTTCTCACTCATAGGTGGGAACTGAACAATGAGATCACTTGGACTCGGGAAGGGGAACATCACACACCGGGGCCTATCATGGGGAGGGGGGCGGGGGGAGGGATTGCATTGGGAGTTATACCTGATGTAAATGACGAGTTGATGGGTGCAGCACACCAACAAGGCACAAGTATACATATGTAACAAACCTGCACGTTATGCACATGTACCCTACAACTTACAGTATAATAATAATAAATAAATTTTAAAAAAAAATAAAAAAAAAAAAATAAAAAAATAAAAAAAAATACAAATTCTCGGGTGGGTGAGATCAGCCTTGCCAACAAGGTAAAATCTTATCTCTACTAAAAATTAAAAAAAAAAAAAAAAAAGGCCGGGCGCGGTGGCTCAAGCCTGTAATCCCAGCACTTTGGGAGGCCGAGACGGGCGGATCATGAGGTCAGGAGATCGAGACCATCCTGGCTAACATGGTGAAACCCCGTCTCTACTAAAAAATACAAAAACTTAGCCGGGCGAGGTGGCGGGCGCCTGTAGTCCCAGCTACTCGGGAGGCTGAGGCAGGAGAATGGCGTAAACCCGGGAGGCAGAGCTTGCAGTGTGCTGAGATCGCGCCACTGCACTCTAGCCTGGGCGACTGAGCGAGACTCTGTCTCAAAAAAAAAAAAATTTGCTCATGCCTGTAATCCCAGCCGTTTGGGAGGTGGGAGGATCACTTGAGACCAAGAGTTGGAGACCAGCCCGGGCAACCGAGCAAAACCTGGTTTCTAAAAAATAAAAAAATAAAAATAAAAACTTAGCCGAGCATGGTGGCACGTGCCTGTGGTCTCAGCTACTTTGGGTGACTGAGGCGGGAGGATCACTGGAACGCAGGAGTTCAAGGCTACAGTGAGCTGTAATGACACCACCACATTATAGCCTGAGCCAAATTCTCAAGCCCTACCTAGACCTGATGAGTCAGAAAACTCAGGAGGGTGGAGCCCAGCGATCTGTGTGGGGTTTTTGTTTGTTTTGCTTGGTGAGTTTTTTTTTTTTTTGTAACAAACTCTCCAGGTAACTTTGTGTACACAAAAGTTTGAGAGTGGCTGCTCTAGTCTAAGGCAGTGCATCTCAAACTGCACTTCACACTAGGATTTCTTTGGCGGCTTTGAGAAATTCTAATGCTCAGGCTTCACCCACACTTATTAAATCAGAATCTGGCAATAGGACTCAGGCATCAATAGTTTTTACACATCCCGCAGGTGATTCAAGTGGGCAGGAGAATCTGAGAACCAGTGTGGTCTAGAACACGCAGCGTCACTGTCCCCTGGGTGCCTAGTAGAAATGTAGAATCTTAAGCTGGGCGCAGTGGCTCACGCCTGTAATCCCAGCGCTTTGGGAAGCCTATGCAGGTGGATCACTTGAGCCCAGGAGTTGGAGACTAGCCTGGGCAACATGGTGAAACCGCTGTCTCTAAATACAAAAAATTAGCTGGGCATAGTGGTGCGCACCTGTGGCTACAGTGAGCTGTGATCGTGCCACTGCATTCCCGACTGAATCATAAAATGAAACAAAAAACACAAAATGAGTCAAAAAACACAAAAACAGGCCAGGCGTGGGGGCTCATGCCTGTAATCCTAGCATTTTGGGAGGTCGAGGTTGGCGGATCACTTGAGGTCAGGATTTCGAGACCAGCCTGGTAAACATGTTGACACTCCATCTCTACTAAAAATGCATTTTTTTCTTTTTTCTTTTGAGACAAAGTCATCACTCTTGTCCTCCAGGCTAGAGGGTGATGGTGCAATCTTGGCTCACTGCAACCTCTGCCTCCCGGGTTCAAGCAGTTCTCTTGCCTCAGCCTCCCAAGTAGCTGGGATTACAGGCGCCTGCCACCACGCCCAATTAATTTTTGTATTTTTAGTAGAGATGGGGTTTCACCATGTTGGCCAGGCTGGTCTCGAACTCCTGACCTCAGGTGATCTGCCCGCCTCAGCTTCCTAAAGTGCTGAGATTACAGGCATGAGCCACCGCGCCCAGCCAAAAATACAAAAATTAGCTAGGCATGGTGTCGCACGCCTATAATCTCAGCTACTCGGGAGGCTGAGGCAGGAGAATCGCTTGAACCTGGGAGGCAGAGGTTGCAGTGAGCCAAGATCATGCCAGTACACTCCTGGCTGGGAGACAGCAAGACTGTCTCCAAAAAAAAAACCCTCAAAAAAAACAAAAAGAAATCTCAGGCCCTGCCCCAGAGCTGCTAAATCTGAGTCTGCACTTTAACAAGATGGACTGTGGGAGGGGTTACTCTCCTTTTTTTTATTTATTATTTTTTTTTTTGAGACAAAGTCTTGCTCTGTCACCCAGGCTGGAGTGCAATGGTGCGATCTCAGCTCACTGCAACCTCTGCCTCCTGGTTCAAGCAATTCTCTGCCTCAGGCTCCCAAGTAGCTGGGATTACAGGTGCCCGCCACCACGACCAGCTAATTTTTTTGTATTTTTAGTAGAGATGGGATTTCACCATCTTGGCCAGGCTGGTCTTGAACTCCTGACCTTGTGATCCACCCACCTCAGCCTCCCAAAGTGCTGGGATTACAGGCATGATCCACCGGGCCCGGTCTTATTATTATTATTATTTTTAATAGAGACAAAGTATTGCTTTGTTGCCCAGGCTGGTCTCTAACTCCTGAGCTCAAGTGATCCTCCTGCCTCAGCCTCCTAGAGTGCTCAGATTACAGGTATGAGCCACTCCTCATGGCCCTGTGACTCTCCTAAGCACATTGAAATGTGAAATGCCCTGTCCTGGAATTCAAAAAACTCAATCTGAGATGTGTGTCTGAAACTGTCTGACATACAGATCAATGATTTACTGAACCCGGTCCAGAGGTTGTTGCTTTCTTTCTTTCTTTCTTTCTTTTTTTTGAGATGAAGTCACCCAGGCTGGAGTACAGTGGCGCGATCTTGGCTCACTGCAATCTCCACCTCCCGGGTTCAGGTGATTCTCCTGCCTCCCGAATAGCTGGGACTACAGGGCACCCACCACCACACCTGGCTAATTTTTGTATTTTTTGGTAGAGATGGGGTTTCACCATCTTAGCCAAGCTAGTCTCAAACTCCTGACCTCAAGCGATCCACCTACCTTGGCCTCCCAAAGTGCTGGGATTACATGTAGGCGGGAGCCACGAAGCCCGGCCGGCTTTCGTTTTTCTGATTCTCTGGTGACAGAGACTGTTTTCCTGCCCAACCCCGCACCCCATCTCAGATTATCTGTCTGGGGGAGAGGAGAATGGCCTGGGAAAAGTAAATTCAATGAGCACCTCCAGGGGGCCCTAGAGACAGTGAGTAAGGGAGGAGGAAACACTTTAATTAACATTCTGATAGATTCTGTTCCTCATATTGTTAATTACTGCATTGTTTCATGGTAACTCCCAGGAGGCCTCCCGTAAACCAGCTATTTCTGGCTCTCCCGCCCCACCCTCCAATTTTTCTCTTTACTCTTTTCTCAGCATCTTATCAGATCCCTGCTGAGCAATTTAGAAAGTGAAACCAAGCCTGAGTCAGAATTGGAATACACATTCACCTGGACTTCGTATTTCCCTGAACAGGTAGAATAAGAACCCCAGATTGCAATGGGCCTTCTGACCAAAGGCAACAGAAGTGTCATTGTCCTCTTTTGTTGTTGTTGTTTGTTTGTTGTTTGTGAGATGGAGTCTCCCTCTTTCGCTCAGGCTGGAGTGCAGTGGCATGATCTCGGCTCACTGCAACCTCTGCCTCCCAGGTTCAAGCGATTCTCCTGCCTCAGCTCCCGAGTAGCTGGGACTACAGGTGCCTGCCACCACGCCTGGCTAATTTTTGTATTTTTAGTAGAGACGGGGTTTCACCATATCAGCCAGGCTGGTCTCGAATTCCTGACCTTGTGATCCGCCCACCTCGGCCTCCCAAAGTGCTGGAATTACAGGCATGAGCCACCGTGCCCAGCCTGTCTTGGAATTTTTTAACTGACAAGATCCTTTTGTACTAATCCCATTGATATACTTAAGTCTTTTTTCCTTAGCTTGAAAATGACTCATGGCTGGTTCATTTCTCTAGCATCTCCAAACCCATACTCGCTTTTGATATATGTGCGCGTATGTGCAGTCATGACAAATAAGGACTTTTAGGATGTTTTCGTATCCCGGGCAGTGGGGTATGGAAAGAGGTTAGGGCTGGGAGTAAGGACTCCTGGATCCCTTAGAGCACGTCACTCTGCTATGCTGGGTCTCTGTTTTCTCACTTCAAAAATAAGGAAGTTTGATGCCTGAGGGCGCAAATTCCAATACCTACAGGAGCCTAAGGAATAGCCTATATGGGGCTAAGCGTGGCCTCTACTCAGCCCCTCTTTCTTTGTTAACTTCTGGGAATATGGGTCCAGAATTGTCAGATTTCAAGGGAAGCAAAATAAATAAATAAATGAAATAAAATCTGGATTTCCATTTGCAATTTCTCTATTTATAAATGCCAGGAACTAACACAACTTTATTTTGCAGAATTTGGAAATTACACAAAATACTCCTGAGGCCATCATTTACCTAGAGTCAGTCAAGTAATGACTTCTAGATTAAATGATATCCCAGGACTTTTTTTTTTTTTTTTTTTTTTTGAGACTGATTCTCACTCTATCGCCCAGGCTGGAGTGCAGTGGCGCAATCTTGGCTCACTGCAACCTCCACCTCCTGGGCTCACGCCATTCTCCTGCCTCAGCCTCCTGAGTAGCTGGGACTACAGGCGCCCACCACCACGCCTGGCTAAAATTTTGTATTTTTAGTAGAGACAGGGTTTCACCATGTTATCCAGGGTGGTCTCGATCTCCTGACCTCGTGATCCGCCTGCTTCGGCCTCCCAAAGTGCTGGGATTACAGGCGTGAGCCACCGTGCCCAGCCCAGGACTTTTTTAGTATCCAATTCTTCCCCTCTAATGCACTTGGGGGAGTTTTGGCTTCTCTCTCTCTCTCTCTCTCTCTCTCTGTCTCTTTTGTCTGCCACCCAGGCTGGAGTGCAGTGGGGCAATCACAGCTCACTATAGCTTCAATCTCTGGGGCTCAAGCGGTCCTCCCACCTGAGCCTCCTGAGTAGGTGGGACTACAGGCATATGCCACTATGCCTGTCTATTTTTAATTTTTTTATAGGGATGGGGTCTCACTTTGTTGCCTGTTGTTTTTGTGTGTGTGTAGTCATATCTGTGTCTCTCATTTATTCCTTCAATAAATATTTGAGTACCCATTATAAGCTGGAAACTGTTGTTGATAGACAAAAAATGAGAAGGGGTTTGTACCTTCAGGTGAGCAAATGAGACAACTAAGTCACATGCCACAGTAAATAATAAGGCTTACTGAACAACTACATTTGCTGAAAAGTCTAAGGTAAGGCGGGTCCAGGTCTTTAGCAATACACACAATCATTCTGAAGCTTGGCATTTTAATCTGTAAAATGGCAATGATAATAATAATACCTCCCCATCAAGCATGTGTAAAGATTAGAGCTCTGCCTGTGAAGTGCTGAGAAGTGTCCTACCTGGCATGGGATAGATGCTTGTTTCAGTCCATGGATGCTGCTGCAACAAAATGGCGGCCAAATGTGGTGACTCACATCTGTAATCCCAACACTTTGGGAGGCGGGCAGATCACCTGAGGTCAGGAGTTCGAGACTAGCCTGGCCAACATAGTGAAACCCTATGTCTACTAAAAATCCAAAAATTAGCCAGGCATGGTGGTGCACACCTGTAATCCCAGCTATTCAGGAGGCTGAGGCCAAAGAATCTCTTGAACGTGGGAAGCAGAGGTTGCAGTGAGCTGAAATTGCACCATTGCACTCCAGGCTGGGTGACAGAGCAAGACTCCATCTCAAAAAAAAAAAAAAAAAAAGATAAACTGGAGGAATTTAAACAACAGGAATTTATTTATCATAGTTCTAGAGGCTGAGAAATCCAAAATCAAGGCATCAGTAGATTCGGTATCTGGGGAGGACTCACTTCCTGGTTCACAGATGACACAACACCTTCTTGTTGTGTCCTTACATAGTGGAAGGCACAGGCAGCTTCTTGGTGCCTCTTTTATAGGGACACTAGTCTTGTTCACGAGGGCTCTGCCTTTATGACCTGATCACCTCCTGTATTAGTCCAATTTCACACTGCTGATAAAGACATGCCCGAGACTGGGTAATTTATAAAGAAAAAGAGGTTTGATGGACTCGCAGTTCCACCTGGCTAGGGAGGTCTCACAATCATGGCGGAAGGTGAAAAGCATGTTTTATATGGCGGCAGACAAGAGAGAATGAGAGCGAAGCAAAACGGGCAACCCCTTATAAAATCGTCAAATCTCGGGACTTTTTCACTACCACAAGAGTAGTATGGGGGAAATCGCCCCCATGAGTCAATTATCCCCCACCGGGGATCCCTCCTACAACACATGGGAATTATGGGAGCTACAATTCAGGATGAGATTTGGGTGGGGACACAGCCAAACCATATCACCTCCCAAACACCCAGCTTCTTACAACCATCATCTCTAGTGTTAGGATTTCAACACAGAAACTTGTGGGAAGCTGGGTGTGGTGGCTCTCGCCTGTAGTCCCAGCACTTTGGGAGGCCAAGGCGGGCAGATCACTTGAGGTCAGTAATTCAAGAGCAGCCTGGCCAACATGGTGAAACACTATCTCTACTAAAAATACAAAAATTAGCTGGGCATGGTGGTGTGTGCCTGTAATCCCAGCTACTTGGGAGGCTAAGCAGGAGAATTGCTTGAACCTGGGAGGTGGAAGCTGCAGTGAGCCAAGATTGAGCCGCTGCACTCCAGCCTGAGTGACAGAGCGAGACTCTCTCAAAAAAAATAAAAGAAAGAAAGAAATCTGTGGAGAACACATTCAGATCATAGCAATGCTCAGTCGATGCTATAATATTTAGTGTTACCACCTTTGCTCTGTTGCCCAGGCTGGAGTGCAGTGGCACAATCACAGCTTACTGCAGCCTTGAACTCTTGGGCTCAAATGATCCTTCTGCCTCAGTCTCCCAAGTAGCTAGGACTATAGGTGAGTGCCACCATGCCCAGTTAATTTATTATTTTTATGGTTTTGTAGACATAGGGTCTCACTATGTTGCGCAGGCTGGCATGGAACTCCTGGCTCTTGCCTCAGTCTCCCAAAGTGTGGGGATTACAGGCATGAGCCACCGCACCCAGCCCTGATGTTACTATGTTTACTATTACCTTATAAACTCCTTGGAGTTAAGGGCTGGGTCTTGTTAAAACCATACGTGGCAATTCCTAACTTGTAGGCAGCAGGTTGTGTTCCAAAAGTCTATGCCTCAGAGCTTTTTTCCCAGAGAGACAGCATCAACTCGTTATTTCCCAAGGCAAATCTGGAAACACCTATTTAAACTATAAAGTGACTTAAATATTGCACAATTGCAATAAAAAAAAAACCTCAGAAAACAGCACTGATATAATGGAAATACAGCAGAAGCAGCAGCTCTTGCAGGTTCTTTTTTACAAGCGATGATAAAAGGCTTCTTGTTTGTGAATGGCCCTTGAGACCCTAAGGCAGGATTAATTAGAAGACCAAGAACAAGAATTCACACTTCAAGATTCTGAAGGAGGCTTCTAGGGATGTTTAAGGGCCTTTAAGAGGGATGAATCTAGGTTTTTTAATTTGTCTAATTGCACTTAAAAATGTATAACTTTCCTTTTCCTTGAGCCAATTTTCTGTAACATTGTTTCCACACATGTCCTTAAAGTATCATCTTCAGGCCAATGATTCTCAAATTTGCATCTTTAGGCCACATTTTTATATACCCTACTCCTGACTTGACATGTGCACCTGACAATCTCACACACATCTCAGATTTAACATGGTCAAAACAGAACTCTTGACCCCAATTTGCCTCTGTCCAGGCCATTCTTATCTCAGTAAATGGCACCAACATACTTTTTACTGACATCAAAGCTTGGGATATAGTTTTCTTTTCTTTTCTTTCTTTCTCTCTTTCTCTCTTTCTTTCTTTCTTGAGACGGAGTCTAGCTCTGTTGCCCTGGCTGGGGTGCAGCAGCACGATCTCGACTCACTGCAACCTCTGCCTCCCAAGTTCAAGTGATTCTCCTGCCTCAGTCTTCCAGGTTCAGGCAATTCTCCCACCTCAGCTTCCCGAGTAGCTGGGATTACAGGCACCTGCCATCATGCCTGGCTAATTTTTGTATTTTTGTAGAGATGGAGTTTCACCATGTTGGTCAGGCTGGTCTCGAGCTCCTCTGTGGGAGGTGGGGGTATTGCTTAAGGCCAGGAGTTCAAGATCAGCCTGGGCAACACAGAAAGACCCCATCTCTGGCCGGGTGGGGTGGCTCACACCTGTAATCCCAGCATTTTGGGAGGCCAAGGCAGATGGATCACGAGATTAGGAGATGGAGACCAGCCTGGCCAACATGGTGAAACCCCATCTCTACTAAAAATACAAAAAATTAGCCGGGCCTGGTGGCAAGTGCCTGTAATCCGAGCTATTCAGGAGGCTCAGGCAGAAGAATCGCTTGAACCCGGTAGGTGGAGGTTGTAGTGAGCCGAAATCGTGCCACTGCACTCCAGCCTGGGCTACAGAGTGAGACTCCGTCTCAAAAATAAATAAATAAATAAAATGAAAAGGCTGGACACGGTGGCTCACACCTGTAATCCCAGCACTTTGGGAGGCTGAGGTGAGTGGATCACCTGAGGTCAGGAGTTCGAGACCAGCCTGGCCAACATGGAGAAACCCTGTCTCTACTAAAATACAAAAGTAGCCAGTGTGGTAGCACATGCCTGTAATCCCAGCTACTTGGAAGGCTGAGGCAGCAGAATTGCTTGAATCTAGGAGGCGGAGGTTGCAGTGAGCCATGATCACGCCATTTCACTCCAGCCTAGGTAACAAGAGTGAAACTCCGTAAAAAAAGAAAAAAAATCCAACTAACCCAATGTATGTGGTGGAACACACCTGTAGTCCCAGCTACTTGGGAGGCTAAGGTGAGAGGATCACTTGTGCCCAGGAGGTTGAGCTGCAGTGAACTGTGATTGCACCACTGCAACTCAATCTGGGTAACAGAGCAAGACCCTGTCGAAAGAAAGAAAGAAAGAAAAGAAAGAGAGAGAGACAGAGAGAGAGAGAGAGGGAAAGAAAGAAAGAAAGAAAGAAAGAAAGAAAGAAAGAAAGAAAGAAAAAAGGAAGGAAGGAAGGAAGGAAGGAAGGAAGGAAGGAAGGAAGGAAGGAAGGAAAAAGGAAGAGACTGGGCACAGTGGCTCATGCCTGCAATTCCAGTACTTTGGAAGGTTGAGGTGGGTGGATCACCTAAGGTCAGGAGTTCAAGACCAGCCTGACCAACATAGTGAAACCTCATCTCTACTAAAAATGCAAAATTAGCCAGGTGTGGCTGCAGACACCTGTAATCCCAGATACTCGGGAGGCTGAGGCAGGATAATTGCTTGAACCCAGGAGGTGGAGGTTGCAATGAGCCGAGATCGTGCCATTGCACTCCAGCCTAGGTGATGGAGCTAGACTGTGTCAAAAAAAAAAAAAAAAAAAAAAGAAAAAGAAAAAAGAAAGAGAGAAGAAGAAAGAAGGAAAGAAAGAAAGAGAATTAAAATTCTTAGTAAGTGGCCATTATTACTTTGACAAAATGGTAAAAATGATGGCATCTACTTTTAAATTGGGTAGCACATGGCCAGGCTTTTACTAGACCCCTTCCAACCCTGGTGTTTGCTGGGAGTAAACACTTCCCCAATGCTTGTTGATAATTTGGAGACTAGACTATTATTTTTCTACAATCCTATTATTTTCATATCCCTGTTTCCCTTACCCGAGGTGATGTAATACTCGGCCATCTGCTCCCCTTCATCTAAAAACTACCTCAAGTCCTGCTTTATCTGAGAAGCCTCTTCCAGGGCCCAGCGGGGAGGGTCCCCTGAGAGGTGGTATGCCTGGGGGATGGTGCAAACACCATGCCAAGCAGTGTGACCTTCAAATTATTACAGCACAAAACACTTTATGGAATAAGCCTCCATTTGCCTCCCTGGTATGGGATGAAGAAATCATTTCAGCGAAGACATAGATAGCAGTGTCGCAAAGAAGCTAAATGATCCTATTTCAACAAGAAGCTCTAAAGTGAAATATTTATCCTTCCTTTATTTTGTAGTCTCTTTAACTCTTTATTTATAAAGAGTTAAACTTGCTGGGAGCAGGGGGTCACGCCTGTAGTCCCATCTACTCGGCAGGCTGAGGCAGGAGAATCGCTTGAACCCAGGAGGCAGAGGTCGCAGTGAGCTGAGACTGTATTTTTGGTAGAGATTGGGTTTCACCATGTTGGCCAGGCTGGTCTCCAACTCCCGACCTCAGGTGAGCCACTGACCTCAGCCTCCCAAAGTGCTGGGATTACAGGCGTGAGCCACTTTGCCCCGCCGAGACATAAAGGGTGGAATGATGGACAATGGAGACTCCTCAGAACAGTGAGGGGGTGGGAGGGGGGTGGATAATGGGAAATTCGTTAATGGATACAATATGATAAGAAATTACTTAATGGGTACAATGTATGTTATGCAGGTGATAGAGACCCTAAAATCCCTAATTTGACCAGTAGGCAATCTATGCATGTAACGAAATTGCGTTTGTACCCCATAAATTTATACAAATTAAATAAAATACAAATATAAACTTTCTTTGTTTAAAAAAGAAAAAATGAGGAAGAAATAGAAGGCTACAATTCTAGGGGCTCCTACTAAAAGCCAGAGATATAAAGGAAGATGAAATACCTCCGGCCAGAAAAACCTTGTAATTAGCATTCAGAGTAAAGAGTTCGCCTCCAAGGCCAGGCTTGGTGCCTCACGCCTGTAATCCCAGCACTTTGGCAGGCTGAGGTAGGTGGATTGCTTGAGCCCAGGAGTTTGAGATCAGCCTGGGCAACATGGCAAAACCCTGTCTCTACCAAAAATGCAAAAATTAGCCAGTCTCATAACGTGGTTTCAAAATAAATAAATAAATTATGTCAATTTTTTTTTTTTTTTTTTTTTTTTTTTTTTTTTTTTTAAGGCTGGGATCACTCCTGTAATCCCAGCATTTTGGGATGCCGAGGCAGGCGGATCACCTGAGGTTGGGAGTTCGAGACCAGCCTGACCAACATGGAGAAACCCCCGTCTCTACTAAAAATACAAAAATTAGCCAAGCGTGGTGGCGCATGCCTGTAATCCCAGCTCCTCAGGAGGCTGAGGCAGGAGAATCACTTGAAGCTGGGAGGCAGAGGTTGCAGTGAGCTGAGATCACACCATTGCACTTCAGCCTGGGCAACAAGAGTGTCTCAAAAAAAAAAAAAAAAAAATGTGGCCGGGTGCAGTGGCTCACGCCTGTAATTCTAGCACTTTGGGAGGCTGAGGTGGGCAGATCACTAATACAGTGAAACCCCGCCTCTACTAAAAATACACAAAAATTAGCCAGGCGTGGTGGTGGGCGCCTGTAGTCCCAGCTACTTGGGAGGCTGAGGCAGGAGAATGGTGTGAACCCGGGAGGCGGAGCTTGCAGTGAGCCCAGATCGTGCCACTGCACTCCAGCCTGGGCGACAGAGCAAGACTCCATCTCAAAAAAAAAAATAAATAAATAAAATTTTTTTGTTTTTTAAAAAATTTCACCTCCATACAATCCAGTTCTTCAGAAATACTTTACTAGGGACAGAAAAAAGACATACACAGGATATCATTTTAAAAATGTTAAATGACAACTGTATAAACAATAGAGGGCAGTAACTTGCTGCTGGGAGATTTTATTTACATAATTTTGCATTTTATTTACATATATCCCTAATAATGGATTAATCAGGGAACACAAAGGAGTTAGCTCCATTAAAATCACCATCCAAGACCTTGGGCAGCTCAGGACCAAACATAGGGGAATTTCATTTTCTTGTTTTCTCCAATTTATAAGTTACAAATAGCTTAAGATGAGCTTCACCGGCTTCCTATTTTATTGTTGAAAGAACGCACGAGCCACTGGGCAGCACGTCTTGTGCCCTGATTCACAGAATTTTGGCCCCTGCCTCAAGCTGAGACTGCCCAAGTGGAGATTTCAAATGTGTCATGAGGTTTCCCAGCCAAATTCCTCCTGCACCAACTAGAAAACTCGCTATAAAAATAGCCCTTACTGAGGGAGCCTGCCCTGTGACAAAGATTTCCTAGCTGGGAGCAGGAACAAGAAGGCTGCTGTTTTTCTTTTTGAAAAATCTGCTTTAATGTCTTTATGATGTGGATTTGCTTTTAAGATTGCATTTTAAAAATCACCCATGTAACTTGAGTCTCCTGGTTGAGAATAAAGTTCCTCAATTCTTGGTGCTTAATGGGGGTTAATCCTGGGCCAGATATAGGGTCAAAAGAAAACAAAAGAGAGAGAATTATCTTTCATTTACTTAGGGAATATATGTCAGTACAATGTCTCTCTAGGAAGTATGGAAGATTTCTAGGAAAATCCTGGTGATGAAGGACCCTTGGGTTGGTTTGGTTTGTGTTCGAATCCTTACTGGAAGGTCTTTTAGGAGTTAAGACAGGGTCAGATTACTCACAGTTTCTGAGGCTCTGAGTGTATCAAAAATTTAAGAAATAACAAAGAGCATTCAAAATTTGTACTATATTTTGTTTCCTTTTTATGTTTTGAACACTTTTAACACAAGGAGAGACAAACTATGAAGCGATATAATTACCTGTTCACCAGGTAATAATATAATTCATCAGGAAGTATGAGTGCAATGCACAGCCTCTACAGGTGTGTGTGCTGGTAATGAGACACAGTCTGTTAACTTCAAACTTCCTTCCTGTTCATGTGTCTCTGGGACTCTGGGTATAACTTCACTAGGCGATCACGTCAAAGGTCTAAATCTGACGCCTTTGACGAATGTGGAGTTGGGGCCAAATGTCCCTCTGTCTCTGCCTGTGACATTCCCTTCCTGGCCCTGCCTGCTACCAGCTGGGTGACCTTGGGCAGGGAGATAGCTTCTCTTGGTATCACAGTCCCAAAGTGTAAAAATGCCACACTGATACCTACCTTAGCATGGTTTGGGGGAATTCCATGAAGTAACAACTCATATTGACCATTTGACTGAGTGCTTTTGCATTAGTAAATGCTC
This sequence comes from Theropithecus gelada, assembly GCF_003255815.1. Classification (NCBI taxonomy): domain Eukaryota; kingdom Metazoa; phylum Chordata; class Mammalia; order Primates; family Cercopithecidae; genus Theropithecus; species Theropithecus gelada. The sequence continues at coordinate 64,889,034 of NC_037688.1, forward strand.
AATAAAGGCTGAGTGCAGTGGCTCATGCCTGTAATCCCAGCACTTTGGGAGGCCAAGGTGGGCAGATGACCTGAGGTCAGGAGTTCGACACCAGCCTGGCCAACATGGCAAAATCCTGTCTTTACTAAAAACACAAAAATTAGCTGGGCATGGTGGCACACGCCTGTAGTCCCAGTTACTAGGGAGGCTGAGGCAGGATAATTGCTTGAACCCAGGAGGCAGATTGCAGTGAGCCAAGACCATACTACTACACTCTAGCTTGGGCAACAGAGCAAGACTCCGTCTCAAAATAAAATAAAATTAAATTAAAAATAAATGCTCAATAAACATCAGGTAGAGTTGGTCACTATTTTTAGAGCTAAAACTTGATGTCTTGGCCCAAGTTTACTCAGTTGGTCTGTCTGAGTCATTGCCACACCCTAAGATATTCATTCTCTGTTCATTCATTCAATACCTATTTATTGAATGCTTACTTTTAGCTTTTTAAATTTTTGTTTTAGGCCGGGTGCAGTGGCTCACACCTGTAATCCCAGCACTTTGGGAGGCCAAGCCGGGTGGATCACCTGAGGTCGGGAGTTTGAGAACAACCTGCCCAGCATGGTGAAACCCTGTCTCCGCTGAAAATACAAAAATTAGCCAGGCGTGGTGGCAGACACCTGTAATACTAGCTACTCAGGAAGTTGAGGCAGGAGAATCGCTTGAACCCGGGAGGCAGAAGTTGTGGTGAGCCAAGATCGCACCACTACACCCCAGACTGGGTGACAGAGCGAGACCCAAAAAAAAAAAAAATTGTTTTACAAGTACCACTTCTACATTAGAAAATAGCAAGAAGCAGGGGGGAAAAATCACCCATGATTGCATTTACCACAGGTCTTAAATAGTAGGTTAATACAATATATCCTTCCTTCCTCCCTCCCTCCCTCCCTCCCTCCCTTCTTTCTTTCTTTCTCTCTCTCTCTTTCTTTCTTTCTTTCTTTCTCTTTTTTTTTGACGGAGTCTTGCTCTGTTGCCCAGGCTGGAGTGCAGTGGCACGATCTCAGCTCACTGCAGGCTCCACCTCCTGGGTTCACACCATTCTCCCACCTCAGCCTCCCAAGTAGCTGGGACTACGGGCGCCCACCACCATGCCCGGCTAATTTTGTTTTTGTATTTTTAGTAGAGATGGGGTTTCACCGTGTTAGCCAGGATGGTCTCGATCTCCTGACCTTGTGATCCACCTTCCTCGGCCTCCCAAACTGCTAGGATTACAGGCATGAGCCACTGCACCTGGCCATTATCTTCTTTTTTTTCTATGAACTCCTTCCTTCACTTTTTTTTTTTTTTTTTGGAGAGAGTCTTGCTCTGTCGCCAGGCTGGAGTCCAGTGGCATGACCTCGGCTCACTGCAACCTCCACCTCCAGGGTTCAAGAGATTCTCCTGCTTCAGTCTCCCAAGTAGCTGGGACTGAAGGCGTGTTCCACCATGCCCAGATAATTTTTGTATTTTTAGTAGAGGTGGGGTTTCACCATGTTGGTCAGGATGGTCTCAATCTCTTGACCTCATGATCCACCCGCCTTGGCCTCCCAAAGTGCTGGGATTACAGGTGTGAGCCACCGCACCCAGCCCTTCCTTCACTCTTTGTGTGTTTCTTTTTTGTTGTTCTTGAGTTGTACTGTCAACCTGTTCCCCAAGCTGGAGTGCAGTGGTCGATCTCGGCTCACTGAAACCTCTGCTTCCCAGGATCAAGCTATCTTCCCACCTCAGCCTTTTGAATAGCTGGGATTACTGGCACACACTGCCACGCCTGGCTAATTTTTGTATTTTTAGTAGAGACAAGGTTTCACTATGTTGGCCAGGCTGCTCTTGAACGCCTCTCCTCAGGGGATCCACCTGCCTCGGCCTCCGAAAGGACTGGGATTACAGGCATGCACCACCGTACCCAACCCCCTCCCACACACATTTTTTAAAACTAAGTTGAGGTCATAGCACATGTTTATTTTATTTAATTAATTAATTTATTTTTTAGATGGAATTTCGCTCTTGTTGCTCAGGCTGAAGTGCAATGGTGCAATCTCAGCTCACTGCAACCTCTGCCTTCCCAGTTCAAGCGATTCTCCTGCTTCAGCCTCCTCATCTTTTAATCTCATGCTTTTATTGTTTGTTTGTTTAGCATGTTAACATAATACTTTTCCAATTTCATTAAAAATTCTTGGCCGGGTGCGGTGGCTCATGCCTGTAATCCCAGCACTTTGGAGGCCGAGGCGGGAGGATCGCCTGAGGTTGAGAGTTCGAGACCAGACTGACCAACATTGAGAACTCCCATCTCTACTAAAAATACAAAGTTCGCCAGGCATGGTGGTGCATGCCTGTAATCCCAGCTACTCGGGAGGCTGAGGCAGGAGAATCGCTTGAACCCAGGAGGCAGAGGTTGCAGTGAGCTGAGATGGAGACATTGCCCTCCAGCCTGGGCAACAAGAGCAAAACTCCATCTAAAAAAAAAAAAAAAAAATTCCTCACAAATGTAATTTGTAATGGCTGCAGAACATTTCAACTCCGATTGTACTGCGTCCTAATCAGTTTCCTATTGTTGGTATAATTTCCAGGTGTTTTGTTTTGCTATTAATAAGTAAAACTGAGATGAATACTTCTGTAGCAATCTTGATCCTTATTTTAGATAATTTCAATTTCATTCCTCCCGTTTCTTGGATGCTTCCTATGGTCAGGTGCTGTGCTGTGTGCTGAGTATAGAGGAGGTAGGGCTGAGATAGATATGACCTTTGCTCTTGCAAAGCTGATATCCTAAGTGTTGGACAGATGCTAAATGTGCAAAGAAACCCAATACTTGCAGATGGTGCCGGGTACTACCAAGGAAAGAAACAGGGTGTGTGACAGAGTATCTGGAAAGGGCACTGGCCAGCTTTTTTGGTCAGAGGGGTCAAAGCAAACCCGTCTGGAGATGAGACAGGTCAGGAAAATCAGGGCAGGGGCCAGGGTGAGGCAAAAGTGGTGCCTACAGCCTCATTTTTTTTTTTTTTTGAGACGGATTCTCGCCCTCTTGCCCAGGCTAGAGTGCAATAGCAGGATCTCGGCCCACTGCAACCTCTGCCTCCCAGGTTCAAGCAGTTCTCCTGCCCCTCTTTCTTTGTTTATTTGAGTAGCAGGGATTACAGTACAGCCTCAAATTTAAGGAGGGACTCACTCACAGGCTTGCACAAATGCAAAGTTGGCTTTTGCATGACTCTGGGAGTAGGCACCTCCTTAAATTTTGCACCCTCAGCAACTCCATCACCTGTCACTTTGCTAGTCCCAACCCTGATGGGAACAAATGCAGGAAAAGGCATTCCAGATAGTGGGAACAGCAAGTGCAAAAATCCAGAGGCCAGAAAGGCTTGGTGTGTTTCAGGAACAGAAACTTGGTTCCCGTGACTGAAATGGAGTAGGGAAATCCTAATGCAACCGGAGAGGCAGAACCACCAAAAGGAAGAAGAAAAAAAATGTTGGAAGTTATGAGAGTTGCTCACGTTTGATTCATTTGATTTATTTTATCGAGATGGAGTCTCGCTCTGTCACCCAGGCTGGAGTGCAGTGGCATGATCTAGGCTCACTGCAACCTCCACCTCCTGGGCTCAGGTGATTCTCTCACCTCAGCCTCCCAAAGTGCTGGGATTACAGGCATGAGCCACCACGCCCCACCTGAAGCAATTTCTTTGTTGTCTTTTTTTTTTTTTTAAACTTCTCCCATAGAAATAATTAACCCTCAAAAACATTCAGTGTTGACAAAGGGCGGTGTGAGGACACGGAAAGTATCAGCGTATCATTGGTAGAAACTTCCTGGAAAGCAACTTAACAGTCTGTATCCAAAGACTTAAAGTCATTAATAGCCTTTTCCCCAATAATTCCACTTCTGGGAATCTATCCTAAGGAAATCTGCCACAGCCAGAGTGATTTTTTCTGCCCCCTTAAAAATGGTCTCATCCTGTTGCCCAGGCTGGAATGCAGAGGCACCATTATGACTCACCACAGCCTGAAACTCCTGGGCTCAAGCGATTCTCCCACCTCAGCCTCCCAAGTAATTGGGATCACAGGCACGTGCTCCATATCCATATGCCTAGTTGGATAATATTTTGACCAATAAAGAAAAAGAGGGCCGGGTGTCTCTTTTTACAGGCTCACGCCTGTAATTCCAGCACTTTCGGAGGCCCAGGCAGGCGGATCAGGAGGTCAGGAGATCGAGACCATCCTGGCTAACACGGTGAAACCCCCGTCTCCACTAAAAATACAAAAAAAAAAAAAAAAAAAAAAAATTAGCCAGGTGTGGTGGTGGGCGCCTGTAGTACCAGCTACTCGGGAGGCTGAGACAGGAGAATGGCTTGAACTCAGGAGGCGGAGCCAAGATCTTGCCACTGCACTCTAGCCTAGGCCACAGACGGAGAAAAAAAAAAAAAGAAAGGTAGTACCAGAGATTGTGTCCAGTGGCTCAAGCAATTTCTTACTTGTCCAATTTAAAAATTTTAAAATTTTTTTTTTTTTTTTTTTTTTTTTTGAGACAGAGTCTGGCTCTGTTGCCCAGGCTGGAGTGCAGTGGCCGGATCTCAGCTCACTGCAAGCCCCGCCTCCTGGGTTCACACCATTCTCCTGCCTCAGCCTCCCGAGTAGCTGGGAGTACAGATGCCCGCCACCTCACCCGGCTAATTTTTTTTGTATTTTAGTAGAGACGGGGTTTCACCATGTTAGCCAGGATGGTCTCGATCTCCTGACCTCGTGATCCGCCCATCTCGGCCTCCCAAAGTGCTAGGATTACAGGCTTGAGCCACCGCGCCCGGCCAAAATTTTAAAATTTTTATGCAAAATTAGCCGGGTATGGAGGCATGCACCTGTAATCTCAGCTACTTGGGAGGCTGAGGCAGTAGACATGCTTGAACCTGGGAGGCCTAGGCTGCAGTGAGCTGAGACCGGGCCATTGCACTCCAGCCTGGGCAACAAGAGTGAAACAAACAAACAAAAAAAATTAACATTTTTTTGTAGAAATGGGGGTCTTGCTATGTTGCTCAGGCTGGCCTACGACTCCCAGGCTCAAGGATCTTCCAGTCTCAGCCTCCCATCACTGGGATTACAGGCATGAATCACTTCACCCAAATGATTTTCTTTTCTTTTTTTCTTTCTTTCTTTCTTTCTTTTTTTTTTTTTTGAGACAGAGTCTTACTCTGTCACCCAGGCTGGAGTTCAGTAGCACGATCTCGGCTCACTGCAACCTCTGGCTCCTGGGTTCAAGCAATTCTCGGGCCTCTGCTTCCCTGAGTAGCTGGGACTACAGGCGTGCTGCCAACATGCCTGGCTAATTTTTGTATTTTTTTGGCAGATGGGGTTTCACCATGTTTGCCAGGTTGGTCTCCTGACCTCAAGTGATCCACCCACCTCAGCCTCCCAAAATGCTGGGATTACAGGGTCAGCCATGCATGGTGGCCCGTCTTTTTTTGTTCTTCTCCCTCCGTGCGGCCTCCCTCCCTCCCTTCCTTCCCTTTGTAGCCCAGGCTGGAGTGCAGTGTCAGGATCATAGGTCACTGCAGCCTCCACCTGCTGGACTCAAGTCATTCTCCTGCCTCACCCTCGGGAGTTCCTGGGACCACAGGCACGCGCTACCACGATGGCTAATTTTTGTATTTTTTGTAGTCCTCATCATTTAGAACCAGCAGGATCCTCCCTTAGTGAGGGATTGGTGGTCATAAGGAGTCCAAGGTGGAGGGGATATGCGTGTGTGTGGAGGTATCAACTCCTCATAATCTTCAAGTACTTTTGGTAAAAATTTTTAATTGCACAAGTGATATATAAAGACGTTTTCTTTGCAACATAAAATGATAGGTTAAGACTCCTTATGCAGATAAGGTTTAGATACAGGTTTAAGGAGCATCCTGGCCCACCTTTTAAAAAATGTGTATGCATTCACATTATGCATCAGATGCTTTAGGGAATTTTTTCCCTAGGGCATGGGGCATGTCATGGGGTAGACGGTCAGGTATGTCTCCTCTACCCAGCTCCTTCCTTCCTTCCTTCCTTCCTTCCTCCCAGCTCCTTCCTTCCTCCCAGCTTCTTCCTTCCTTCCTTCCTTCCTTCCTTCCTTCCTTCCTTCCTTCCTTCCTTCCTTCCTTCCTTCCT
>NC_037688.1:65515391-65560892 GCF_003255815.1 Theropithecus gelada
CGTCCTAATCTCACCCTCCGTTCCCCCCCCCCCTCCCCTCCCCCCCCCCTCCCCCTCCCCTCCCCTTCCCTTCCCTCCCCCCTCCCCTCCCCTTCCCTTCTGTCATCCCCTTTCCCCTCCCCTCCCCTTTTCTTCTCTTGCTAGCCCTTCTGGTTTTGTTGAGTGCTTACTCAGCACCAGGGACCCAGTAGGCATCCTCTCATGTATTCTTCATCACTACATTGTAAGATAAACACTATTCTTATTTTAGAGATGAGGACACTGGGATGACGAGTCCTAATCTCACCATAAGTTGCAGAGCCTGGATTTAAGCCGAGTCAGACCTCACAACCCAGGACCCTTGTAGTTTGTGTCTCCTCTGTATAAAAACTTACTCTGTATAAATGGAGGTGGATACATTTATTAAAGTCATTGCCATCCCCATCATGGGTTGGTCAACTGTTGCTGCATAACAAACACCCACAGAATCTTAGTGGCATGCAGTGAATAAGCATCTACTTTGCTCCAGGATAGGATGACTCTGTGTTCATTCTGGGACTCAGGCTGAAGGGGAAGTGCTTCTAACCCTGATGTTAGTCACTAGAGGGTATGCCCAACTACGTAAGTGCATTTCAAATCTATCCCATGTTACATCCCATTGGCCAAAGCAAGTGACAAGGTTGAGCCCAAAGTCAAGAAGTGGGAAAGCGTACCCTCCCTTTTGTTGAAGTAATTACAAATTTTTATAGCAAAGGTGTGAATACAAAGAGAGGTAAGGAATTGGGGCCCCCAAAACAACTCTAGTAACTGTCTATTGTCATGATCAACTTCATGATTTCTATGAACCAAGCTTGTCTTTACCTTTGTCTGTGTTTAAATAATGAGTGATCTCTTTATAAAGTTCTTCAAAGAGGACAGTCATTCGTTTGAAGCAAAATAATAATTATTATTGAGTACATGCTATGTCCCAGGTGCTGCACTGGGGCTACATCAGTGAACACAACATCCCATCTCAAAACAACTTACCGGGAACCCTAAAGCCCTGTGCCAGACATTGAGAAGGCCACGAGAAATTCTAACACATGCCAAAACCATTCTAAATATTTCACAAAGGATGCCTGTGCATCAAAGTCACCTGAGGAACTTGTTAAACACCAAGATTTTCAGACCTTGCCACCAACAATTCTAGGTCATAGGGTTAACTCTCAACCTATCCCATTGAAAACCTTGCCCCAAACTACAGTGGAGTTGTAGGAAAAGAAAGTTACAGGAAATAAGCTACACTTACACCCTCTTCTTTGGCTACTTCTTGGGCAACATGCTTTGATTAAAGTTTCCAATAAATCTCTCACAGTCCCCAGCCCCCATTCCAGCAGTGTCCGTGAAACCAGGAAGTCAGAGCCACATGTGATGAGGAAAGACACAGGTCGCTTCTTCCTGTCCCTCTATGGAAGCTTGGAGAAATGTGGGGCTCCAGTCTTAATCTGGCTAGGAGTGAGAGACAATTTCTGTTGAATTCTAAATTACCAGACTCTTTAGTGAGCATCAGGATCATCATCATGACTCTAGAAGGGGAGGTGTTATGAATCCTATTTTGGCAGTCAAAAATGCAGACACTGAGAGAAGAATCTCAAGCATCTAGAACTAGAAATACCATTTGACCCAGCCATCCCATTATTGGGGATATACCCAAAGGATTATAAGTCATGCTGCTATAAAGACACATGCACACGTATGTTTATTGCAGTACTATTCACAATAGCAAAGACTTGGAATCAACCCAAATGTCTATCAGTGACAGACTGGATTAAGAAAATGTGGCACATATACACCATGGAATACTATGCAGCCATAAAAAAGGATGAGTTCATGTCCTTCGTAGGGACGTGGATGCAGCTGGAAACCATCATTCTCAGCAAACTATCACAAGAACAGAAAACCAAATACTGCATGTTCTCATTCATAGGTGGGAATTGAACAGTGAGATCACTAGGACACAGGAAGAGGAGCATCACACACTGGGTCCTATTGTGGGGAGGGGTGGGGGGAGGGATAGCATTAGGAGATATACCTAATGTAAATGACGAGTTAATGGGTGCAGCACACCAACATGGCACATATATACATATGTAACAAACCTGCATGTTGTGCACATGTACCCTAGAACTTAAAGTATTAAAAAAAAAAATCTCACTGTGATCACATAGCTAGTAACCGAGTCCAAATCAGAGTCCAGGTGTTCTAAATTCTTTCTTAGATTTCTATCCTAATAGCAGCACTGCCCATGAGCTCAATGAGCTGGGGCTTATTACTTAATTTGACCCCAGTTTCACATTTTTTAAAAATGGGGATTGGTGCACATAGTTATCAATAATTTCCAGAGTTAAATATATGCAAAGTGCTCAGCAGTTTACCTGGCACATGTGATAAATTTAAGCAACAAACACCAGTGGTGGTAGCATTTACCTGTGATTTTGTTATCAACAGGTAAAAAAAAGTCGATACTGCTTTACAGTGGCTAGAGACATCTCAAAATAGTATTAATGCTCATCACTTCTTCAAATTCACACTAATTTCAGACACACCATTAGTTCTTGTTATTTAGTAAATTAATGAGGGAGCACACTTGGCAAGAAAGGAAACAAGCAGTCTTCTGGGGCAAGTGAAAGATTTCCCATTTCTTTAGAAGTGTGAGTTACAGAACCATATCCATTTGTCAAAATTGTTCAGTTCAGAACTGTGGACTCGCATGGAAATTTTTCCTACATTGAAGACAATGAGAAAAGGGCAGTTGGTGTTTTCTGCAAGTTTCAGGAATATATAAATACATTGCAAGGCCATGTTTAAACACTTTTTTTAGAGCACTTTATAGTTGTTCAATCATCAACAATATTGATATGCCAATTTCAATGCTTTTTTTCCATGAAAATCTGTTCATTATAGCAGATCTTTTAAAGGTTTCTTAACAGTTACTGCACTAGAACACTACGGCAACTTTGTATTGTAAATGTAAATTTTGCATATATTGGAGATTTCAACACCTTAAAGAGTGGCAGGATATTGATGATTGTGGAAGGTGGGAAATGGGTACGTGGGTTCATTATACTATTCTGTTTATTCTGTTTATGTTGGATATTTTCCGTGATAAATTTTTTTAGATATTTTTAATGATAAATTTTTAAAAGAATCTCATATATTAGTTTATCACAACTTAAAAAAATATTGTGATAACTGTAGTTCAATATAATTAGTTTTTTTCTGAGTTGCGATGCATTTTGCTTTACGCATAGTAAAAACCTACTTTCTCTGAGATGAGATCCCTAGGCTTCACCAGACAACTGAAGATTTCCTTGACACTAAAATATTTAAGATCTCTTCTCCATTTTCATGCTTTCCCTGAGCAGGATTTTTCAGCTTGCTTCAGAATCACAGCCTTACCCGTTTGCAGAGAGCTTTACAGTTTACAAAATCTTTTCCTCCATCTTCACGCATCATCTGCCTAGCTGTGGGGACTTGCAGATGGTACCTAGGACTAAAGATCACGTTTCCAAAAGTTGTTACTTTGGAAAATGAGGCATTTACCACAAATGCTGACAATCCCAGTATCTGAACCTAATAAGTAATCTGTGAGATTAATTAGATGAGAGGTGGTCAGTTTTACTTTGAGAATGATCTGAAAAATATGCATTTTTAAAATGAATAACAATTTCTTTGCGTGCCCTGAAGATCTACGTTTGTAAACCTCAAAATCTTGAAAACACCTCACTTGTTCAGAAACAAATCAAGATTAAGGAAATTTTTGAATTATGAAATATATTGAAAATGCAGTATTATTTCTTTTAGGTCCAACCAGACTTTCTAACTAAGTTAACAGAATGTTGCCCTAGTGTTCTAGGGCAGTATCTATTTTTTTTTTTTTTCCTGAGACAGTCTCGGTCTGTCGCCCAATCTGGAGTGCAGTGGCGTGATCTCGGCTCACTGCAAGCTCCGCCTCCCGGGTTCACGCCATTCTCCTGCCTCAGCCTCCCGAGTAGCTGGGACTACAGGTGCCCACCGCCCACCCGGCTAATTTTTTGCATTTTTAGTAGAGACGGGGTTTCACCGTGTTAGCCAGGATAGTCTCGGTCTGCTGGCCTCCTGATCCCCCTGCCTTAGCCTCCCAAAGTGCTGGGATTACAGGCGTAAGCCACTGCACCCGACCTAGTGCAGTAACTATTAAGAAACCTTTAAGCCAGGTGCAGTGTCTCACGCCTGCAATCCAACCTCTTAGGGAGGCCAAGATGGGTGGATCACTTGAGGTTAGAAAAGTTCGAGACCAGCCAGGCCAATGTGGTGAAACCCCATCTCTACTAAAAGTGCAAAAATTGGTTGGGTGTGATGGCGCATGCCTGTGGTCCCAGCTACTTGGGAGGCTGAGACAGAGGAATCGGTTGAACCTGGGAGGTGGAGGTTGCAGTGAGCCGAGATCACGCCATTGCACTCCAGTCTGGGCAACAGAGTGAGACTCCATCTCAAAAAACAAAAAAGAAACAAAACCCTTTTTTAACCTGCTATCATGAACAGATCATCATAGAAAAAAAGCATTGAAATTGGCACATCAATGCTGTTTACAACTGAACAACTATGAAGTGCTCTAAAAAAGTTTGTTTAAACATGCTCTTGCAATTTATTTATATATTCCTGAAACGTGCAGAAAACATTATTTGCCCATTTTTCACAGTATTGTTTGATATGTGTCCCTAGCGTTTAGTGAAACAGTTAGTACAGGTATATGCTCCATAAATATTGACTACATTAACGAATGGGAATTTTTGGAAGGGCAAGTTCCAGTTCTGGAATAGCTCAGATGGTTCATAGAGTCGGAAGATGTGAGTTTTCCCCGATTTGTAGGCAACTCTGCAGAGAGGGGTGGGGCAGATCTGGAATAAACGGAAAAGCAGCAGATGAAAAGGCCATCCTTGTTGCAATGACGCACATGCGATTATTTGGCACCATGCGATTATTTGTTTTCTCTAATACAATGTGAAAAGTGCTAATGGGATTAGCCTTTTGTGATGAATGCTAATATGATATGAAAACAAATGCTAATATGCAATGTGAAATTGCTAACAAAGGAGAAAATTGCTAATAAAATTCAATGGACCTCAATGACAAATGCTTCATACATCTCCCTCATCTGGCCAGGGCTGTCTCAGCACAGCAGTGAAAGTGAACTGGGGAGAAATGCTAGCCTACGCATTGCTTGGTGACACGTGGATTTCAGTCACTTCCTCTGAAATGACCTCTGTGTGGGTGGGGACAGGAGAGAAGGTACACATTGGACATACACAAACACACACACACACATGAGCTCCAAGGGCTGAAGGCTCCAGTTAGAAGATATCTGTACAACATGCCCATTTCTGTTTCTGTATTAGGCCTTTGAATTTTTCTAGAATGCTCTCCTATCTTTTGCACTGGTTGGCCTTACTACAACCTTGTGCAATGGGTTGGGCAGACACTTAGATTTTTCAATCCCCCAAATGGAAAAGCAGCCACAGAGAGAAGGGACTTGTTTATGGTCACTAAAATAGCAGTGCCAGAACTAGATTCCACATCTTGGGTCCTTCCCTTCCCTTCCTAACCCAACTTGCCACTTCTACATCCTCTTCCTTCTCTCCCTCCTCTCCCTCCTCTCCCTCTATCTCCTCCCCTCTATTTTCCTTACTCATCTCCTTCCTCTCCATCATTCCCTTTCTTCTCTTTCTCTTCCCTTCCCCCTTTCCCTTCTCCACCCTCCCATTACGCACCTCTTTCCTCTCCCTCTTCTCTTTTTTCTACTTCTCCTCTGTCTCTTCACCGTATCCTTCTCCATCTTCTCTTTCTCCAAAACTGTTGATTCTTGTTATTATTGTCCAAGGGTCATTGGTATACCAGCAAAAGCTAGTGATTGTGAAAAAAGACTTTGGTTGGGGAGCAGCCCACTTTGAAATCAAAGTTAGAGTAAGAACCTGGCTCAGCTACTCACAAACTCTCTGACGATGTGTAACTTCTCTTAGCCTTGGTTTTCCCATCTGTAAAATGGGTTTCTTCAAAGGGTGGATGTGAATGGTTAATATGACAATGTGAACTAAAATTGTGACTATTCAAAAGTGGGCATATGGGGGGGAGAATACTGGGAAGGAACATTGACAAGCTGAAAATAGGTTATTAGGGTGATTTTTTTTCTTCAAAAATGTCCTTTATTAATGTTTCATGATATTTTTATGATTTTCAACACTTTCAGGCACAATGCCTTCTTTTCCTTTTGATATTTATTAAATGTTTTATTTTAAATAATTGTGGCTGGGCGCAGGCTTATGCCTGTAATCCCAGCATTTCGGGAGGCTGAGGCTGTTGGATCACGAGGTCAGGAGTTCAAGACCAGCCTGGCCAACATGGTGAAACCCCGTCTCTACTAAAAATACAAAAAAATTAGCCAGGCGCAGTGGCAGGCGCCTGTAATCCCAATGACTTGGGAGGCTGAGGCAGGAGAATCGCTTGAACTCGGAGGGTGGAGGTTGCAGTGAGCTGAGATCGTGCCACTGCACTCCAGCATGGGTGACAGAGTGAGACTCCATATCAAAAATAAATAAAAAAAAATAATCAAGGATACATAATTCAACATATTTATGTGGTGCATATGATACCTTGATACAGATACAGTGACATCTCTTTAGTATGCTGAAATAAAATTCATAGATTATATAACTGACATACACATATAATTTCATAAACATTTAATGTTCTAATGGTATTATAAAGGAGAGTGGAAGGAAAGTAATTTATATAAAATAATAAGTATTTTAATATGCAAATACTTGGCCATGAATATGGAAGACATACTGAGGTAGGTAGATGCTTGTACCTATGTTGGGAATCACCATGAATGGGAGAGCCACAGAAGCCCACTGATACAGGTGTGTTTCATTGATAACTATAGTACCATATGTGGCATTGCCAGCAGTGGTGCTGTTTTCTGAATTGGTGTACAACAGCTGGTCAGGTTCCGAATAACAAAGTGAAATTGACGATTGAATCCCAAACCTGGAAGTTTCATTGTAAATTAAGACCGTGAAAAATAACTTTGTGTTTATGGGAAAAATTGAGTGTGTAAGTAGGTTTGTCATCTACCTGAGTGTCCAGAATGGCATTTGAAAGTTAACCAGGATATGGGACAGTTCTGCACGGGCTGAGGTTGGGCCTCTCTACCACATGGGCCTGAACCTCTAAATGTCTGTAGTGACCCCCTCCTACCATTTTGGCAACAAAAAGCAATCTCATACATTCCTAAAATATTCCTCCTGAGAGACAGAATCTTCCCTGCTGAGACCACTGCTGTATTTTAAAAATAATAATAAAGCAACCAAAGAGAAAACCATCCACTGCTTTGGGCAGTCTTTGGCAAACTCTTGGCTTTTCTCTCTCCCACGCCCCCCCACCCCCCACCGTCTCTCATTGAGGCTAAAAATAAATGAGAATGGTGGCACTGATCCCACATCTAGAAAATTGAAAAATAATCCTTTTTTTAAAAAATTTTTTTATATCATCGAACCTGACAGATTTGGCATGTTTCTCCTGTCACATTTCTGTCTGTCTTCAGAGTTGTTGAACAGAATCTTTCCACGGATCCATGTTATTCCTAATAGGATTTGTCTCAGAGTAAGCGTTCAACCTCCCCTTGTTTCCTGAGACCACAGTGGACACTCTGCTCTTCTCCCTAAGCCCAACCTTCATTGTATTTCAGCTAATAAAATAATTTCCTGCCAGATGGTGAGGGAAAACATAGCCCCTGGGAGAAGTGATGGTGCTGTCATGAAAGACTGAACTGGTCACGATGCATTTGGATTGAAGCCAGCCATTCCAAAGGTGAGATTGGCAATTGGATTTGCAACAGGCAGTCCCATCTGGGCAAAGCAGACGCTCCAGGACATCAGATCTTGCCGGTGGCAAACGGGCTTTATTTCATGCAATGGGTTCATAGAAGTCTTTTCCCACATCAATGTTCTGTCTGCTTCAGAGTTGGGGGGATTTTCGTAGGACTTGGAATTTCACAGGGAAAACATTTGGCTCAAGTTAGAATTTAAGGTTCTTGGAAAAAAAGATTTGTATTCAGTCCTGTGATCCCAGCCCCAGCCTGGGAGAGGCAGAAATCCTTCATTCCAAGCCATTTTCCTGAATTATATTATCTTCTAAGTTTCTTTCGGTTCCTTTTTTGAGACTTTGGACTAAGTTTCCTGTTCTTTAGAGTCTTAAAGGAAGGTATAGTTAAGGACTATTCCTCTCTCCTCAACTTTCTCCAAAATACTGTCTTGCAAGGGTTCCCATGATTACTTCTAACCATTTAAATGTTTATTAAAGGCAATCAATCATTTCAAAGCAAAAATCTTAGATCTCAGTGAAATGAGGTTCCTTTTGTTCCTCATGACATTCTGCTCTATTTCCTCTAGGATATGATGTTACACAAATCCTGCCACTCATCCTTGAACCACAACTTAATCACTCATGCAAAAGTTAAGATTTGATCATTTGTGTGAAAATTAAACTGACCTTTTCTTTTACCTGTAAAATAGAGGCGGTAATAGTATTTACCCTTAGGAGAATTGTGAGGATTAAATAAGATTCAGGTGTACAGTGCTCTTTGCCGTGTCTGGCTAATAACAAGCCTTCAGTCTGGCTTCATGTTAAATCTGTGCAGGAAATCTCATCTCCACTCAACTCTTGGGCTCCAAGCATCCCAGTCCAAAAGTTGCTCCAGCCAAAACTTAGGATTCTTTTCTTTTGCTCATGCTTTATGCATCTAACTCATTGGTAAGTGCAGTGAGCTCTATCTCAAAAAAGTCTGAGTCCATTTCTGTTTCCTAATCTCTGCCACCACCAACACCCACTTTCCTCCTCCACCTTCCATTATCTTGGCTGTGCCAATAACATCCTAATCGATCTTTCTATTTTGACTCATGGCTTTTTAAAATCTACTTTCTTCATTGCAGCTGAGTCATCTTAATTTTTTTTTTTTTTTTTTTTTTTTTTTTTTTTACATTTTACTTTAAGTTCTGGGATGCATGTGCAGAATGTGCAGATTTGTTACATAGGTATATATGTGCCATGGTGGTTTGCTACACCTATCAACCCATCATCTAAGTTTTAAGTCCCATATGCATTAGGTATTTGTCCTAATGCTCTCCCTCGCCTTGCCCTCCAGCTCCCAACAGGCCCCAGCGTGTGATGTTCCCCTCCCTGTGTCCATGTGTTTTCATTGTTCAACTCCCACTTATGAGTGAGAACATGCGGTATTTGGTTTTCTGTTCCTGTGTTAGTTTGCTGAGAATGACGGTTTCCAGCTTCATCCATGTCCATGCAAAGGACATGAACTAATTCCTTTTTATGGCTGCATAGTATTCCATGGTGTATGTGTGTCACATTTGTTTTTTTTATCTAGTCTATCATTGATGGGCATTTGGGTTCCTAGTCTTTGCTATTGTGAATAGTGCTGCAATAGTCATCTTTTTAAAATTGAACTTTCATCACTTCTTTCTTTAAAACTATCAGTGAGTCCCCATGCCTCTTAGAATTAAATTTAGACTCTGTACCCACATTTTCATGGTTTCATGTGATCAGATCCCTGCCCATATCTACAATCTCATCTTGTGCTTTTCCTTTTCCTCATCACGTTCCTGCTACACAGCTCCTCTGTAAAAGACTCATTTCTCCCTCCAGACTTTGCACTTGGGTTTGTGAACCCAGAAGTATCTGAGACAGGTCTCAATCAGTTTAGAAAGTTTATTTCGCCACGGTTAAGGACACACTGTGACACAGCCTCATGAGGTCTTGATGACACGTGCCCAAGGTAGTCAGGATACAGTTTGCGTTCATAGATTTTAGGGAGATATGAGATGTCAATCAATACATGTAAGATGCACATTTGTTCGATCTGGAAAGGGGGGACAACTTGAAGCAGAGGTTTCTCGGTCAGAGATAGACTTAAAGATTTTCTGATTGGCAGTTGGTTGAAAGAGTTATCTGAAGACCTGGAATCAATATAAAGGAATGTCTGGGGTACAATAATGGGTTGTGGAGACCAAAGCTGCATCATGCAGATGAAGCTTCCAGGTAGCAGGCTTCTGGGAGAATAGATTGTAAGTATTTCTTATGAGACATAAGGTCTGTGTTGATGTTAATGCTGGTCAGCTTTTCCTGAGTTCCAACTAGCCTTTCCATCATGGCCTGAACTGGTTTTTCAAGTTAGCTTTGGATTACCCTTGGCCAAGAGGAGAGATCTGTTCAGATGGCTGGGGGACTTAGAATTTTATTTTTCATTTACAAGTTCTTTCAGCCTAGGATGATTTTCCTTTGGATCCTCCTATGGCTGGTTTATTGTCATATTCTGCCTTGGCAGAATTGTTACCTCCTCAGGTCTTCTCTGCCCACTTACCTATGGTCTCATGTAGCTATAGAGTGATAGGCATTATGCTATGGTCATTTATAAGGTGACCATATAATTTATTGTTCAACCTAGAGCACTTGTAAAGGGTAAAAGGGACTTTTACTCCAATTCAGCCAGGATGGTGGATTTAAAGCAGTGTAGTCCTGAATGAATTGAGATGTGGTCACCCTTCCTGTTTATCATTCACACACTCTCTATAACACCATGCTTTATTATCTCCATAGCCCTTGTCATTAGCTGATATTTTTATTTATGTCACAGGGCAAACCCCAAAATTGGGGTTCAGCCCAGAAGACCACGTGGGCTCTTGGCTTTACACAGGAAGGAATTCAAGAGCCAGTAGACAGTAAAGTGAAAGCAAGTTTATTAAGAAAGTAAACAAACAAAAGGATGGCTACTCCACAGGCAGAGCAGTGATATGGCTTGCTCAACTGAGTATACTTATGGTTATTTCTTGATTATGTGCTAAACAAAGGGTGGATTATTCATGAGTTTTGTGGGAAAGGAGCAGGGAATTCCCGGAACTGAGGGTTCCTCCCCTTTTTAGACTACATAGGATAACTTCTAGACATTGTCATGGCGTTTGTAAGCTGTCATAGCGCTGGTGGGAGTGTCTTTTAGCATGTTAATGCATTCTAATGCACGTATAACAAGCAGTGGGGATGACCAGAGGTCACTTTTGTCGCAATCTTGGATTTGGCAAGTTTTGGCTGGCTTCTTTACCATATCCTGTTATCAGCAGGGTCTTTATGACCTGTATCTTGTGATACCAGTCCTGCTGACCTCCTATCTCATCCTGTGACTAAGAATGCCTAACTTCGTGGGAATGCAGCCCAGCAGGTCTCATTCTCATTTTACCTAGCCCCTGTTCAAGATGGAGTCACTCTGGTTAGAGCGCCTCTGAAAAAAGCAGGAAATACCTGGAATTGAGGGTTCCTCCCCCTTTCAGACCATATAGGGTAACCTCCAGATGTTGCCGTGGCATTTGAAAACTGTCATGGCACTGGCGGGAGTTTTCTTTGGTATGCTAATGTATTTTAATTACTGTATAATAAGCAGTGAGGATGACCAGAGGTCACTTTCATCACATTTCTTTCTTTCATCACCATCTTGGTTTTGGTGGGTTTTGGCCAGCTTCTGTAGTGCATTCTGTTGTATTAGCGGGGTCCTTGTGACCTGTATCTTGTGAAACCAGTCCTGCTAACCTCCTATCTCGTTTACATACTTGTCATCTCTTGGCTTAATGTAAACTTCAGGAGGAGGAGGATATTGTCTCTCTGGTTCACCATTAAATCTTCATCTTCTTGAATATGTTTAGCACGTAGTAGGGGTTCTATAAATATCTGTGGAATAAAATGTGTTGAATGTCAAGTCCTTTGATTGTTGTGGGTTAGGTAGCTATGGATTAGCTACACCTCTTTTGTCATTTTGAATGGTGAGTCGTAAAACCTGTCTTTCTGTGCTGATCAGGAATCATGTTCTTTTCCAAATCGGGAGATTCCAACCAAAGTTGGCTTGTGGAGCAAACAGGGCTTCTCTAAAGTTACTTACTTCCCTTTAGTGAGCCCCTTGTTTGAATTAGGTTTGATAACCACAAACAAGGAAATAGTTCCAGCAGTGAGAGGCACTTACTCAACCTGCATAGAAGACGTCATATTTTCCCAGCAGTCGGGTCCATAAAATAAGTGGTCTCCCTTCTTATGGACTGGAAATGCCAGAAATGCAGTGTTGGGAATAATACCACAGGATCACTGAAATAATTAGTGTGGGTCCTGATTGTGTAAAATCTGATTATTGTGGAGTGGGGATTGGATGCATGTTAATTAATATTTAAGTCCTTTGGAAATGGCACTGAAGGAAGAACCCTCCCAGACCATTTGGTTCCTCCAGCTCATCCCCCATGAGACAGGATTTCTTGGGACCCAAACAGAAATCCCCTTATCACATGCAGCACAGATTGCAGGCAGGGCTTGCACTTGCAGTATTTGCATTTGTATAAAGAAAGGGCCTGGTATTATGTAACTGCATGTGGGTTCTGAGGGCTTCTAATGGGCCTCCTTTTGTACAGTCTCTTAGCAACCAATTGAAGTTTGTAAGCTGAAACAAAGAGACTGGAGTCCATCACTCCTTTAGCACATTCCTCTGAGTCCAGCCTGCCTCTAAGAGAGCCAGCCTAGTGGATGCATGCCTTTTCTTCCTTGCCAAAGCTCAACAATCCTTGTTCAAGCATTGCTTCACCTGGGGAAGAAAAGGAATTGAGAGTTGGAGAGAGAGGCTACGGACCAGTTGTGTTGTGTTTAGAACTTCAACTGTAGTCAAGTAAAGTCTTCAAGGCAACTGACCTGCACTCATTCATTCTTAAAAGAGGCAATATTACTTGACAGTTAAGAGTGTTCTTTAGGGTCAGAAGGAATCCTGGCTCTGCCACTCAAGAGCTGCATGTCCTTGGACAAATTACATTATGTTTCTGGGCTTCAATTTCTTCATTTTGTTACGCACAAACAAAAAAAAGTACCCTTCTCGTTGGTTCACTGAAAATATTAAGGCATGTTATTAATGTAACAAATATTCGAGGTTAGGGTTCCCTATGTGTCCTGCACTGTCCTTGGTGCTGAAGGCACTGAAGTAAATGCAACAGGCAAAAATCCCTGCCCATGATATGCAAAAATAACACTACGGAGGGAGACAGAAAAGCTGATGGTATTAATGACAGCATCATGGAATATCTCATTGAAAATGTGACCATTGAGCAAGATTTGAAACACAATCCCAAGTGAAGGCCTTAACATGGTACACAAAGGTTGTAAATGCTAAGGACATGTTAGCTCTTATTTAATTTATTAACTAATGCCGTTATTTATCTACTTATTTATTCATTTGGCTAATTCTGAATTACTTATTCATCCATCCACCTGTCCATCCATCCATCCATCCACCCATTCATTCTTTCATCTGACATTACCTGAAGGATATGAATAACATTATTTCTATATTCAACATACCAAGAGCCATAATAAAGGCAGATGTAGATGAGGTTTAGAGCAAAATTTCTTAACCTCAGCACTACTATCCTACTTGTCCTTATGATTCTGTGTGTGTGTGGGAGGGGTTGTCCTGTGAATTATAGGATGTTGACAGCATCCCTGGTTTCTATTCACTAGATTACCATAGTACTCCCAAGCCATGACAATCAAATATGTCTCCAGACATTGCCAAGTGTCCCGTGGGGAGTTGAGGGGGGGAGGAATTGTCTTCAGTTGAGAATCCCACATTTAGAGGAACACCTTTCTCAGGAAGGAAAACTAATCTGTATTTCTCTAGAAAGGAAATGAATGTAAGACTTTAATTTCAGCAGAAATAACAGCATTTTCCGACATTTGTTTCTTAGAGGCATATTTTCTCGTGCTGAAAAGCAGAAGGTACTTGGGGACTATTTGAAATTGAAAATAGACTCTTACCCCACAGGAACTCTTTACATATCCTTTGAGAATTGTGGCTCATTCAAAAAACATCTCCAAGGCTTACTGAAGAAGTGGTTACAACAGGGAAATCTTCACTAACCTGAAAGAATGCAGGCTAATGCTTGGTGCCTTTGGAATTCTTGCCTGATTTTATTGATGACTCTACAACTACAAAGCTCAGCCCAAGATTCTTCAATGGAATAACAAAGAGCAAGACTTGCTCTCTAACGAATTTTGTTGAGAGCAGCCATGTGACTTGATTCCTTGGAAAAAGAACCATGCCTTATAGGGTATCATGTTGAGGCCAGAGCAACCATCTCTGCCTAAGGGCCCCTTTCCAGGTCAACCTCTTCCAAGGACAGCTCCTGAATACTAGGAAGGTAACTTGACTTGCCTGGTTTCTCACTGCCCTGCATACGTCTATTCCTGGAGGCATCTATGGTGCAAGCAGGTTGTCTGGAAATCCTGCAGTGTTTTAAGCAGCTCTTGAATCTTACTATTTCTCTCCATTCCCACTGTATCTCTTCTTTCCTCTTCTCCCATCCTGGTCAAGTCCCATTTGGTCAATCACGGTAGCTGATTCCTATGGAGGGTTGCTCACTTCCATCTATCTGCTGCACAGCAGAGTTCAGTCTTTTCACTAAACTAGACTTCAGTTCAAGCTCCTAACTCTGGCCTGCAGGGTAGTGCATGATCTGCCCTTCTCTCCAGCTTCCACACCAACCACTCTCCCTTCGTGCTCAATCTGCTTTTGTCCCCCCAGCCTCCTTAGCTCATTCACACTTTAAGACACCTATAGGATTATCTTGTCCTCTCCCAGCACCCCTCAACACCAGTCAGATCTTTTCTAGTAGCCGATTGTTTTGTGGCTCAGAAAACCAAACACCGCATGTTCTCACTCATAGGTGGGAACTGAACAATGAGATCACTTGGACTCAGGAAGGGGAACATCACACACCGGGGCCTATCATGGGGAGGGGGGAGGGGGGAGGGATTGCATTGGGAGTTATACCTGATGTAAATGACGAGTTGATGGGTGCAGTTGACCAACATGGCACAAGTATACATATGTAAGAAACCTGCACGTTATGCACATGTACCCTACAACTTAAAGTATAATAATAATAAATAAATTAAAAAAAAAAAAAAAAAAAAAAGAATCCTAACAAGGCCTCCAAGTCCACCACTGTCTACTGTAGCATCATCTTCCACTATCCCCCATCCCTGTGGTCCAGCTGCTGTGTCTCCTCTGCCCCTCAGGTGCACAGGGCTCTTCCCACAGTAGGGCTCATGTGACTGTCTACACTCTAGAAGCTCTTCCCTTCCCTGCATGCTGTTTAAGCCTTCACCATGTATCAAAGCGCAGATTCAGCCTCTATTTCTCATGAAGATTTCTCTTACCTCCCTGACAAGTTCCTGTGCCCTTATTATACATTCTTATAGCATTATATTCTCTCATTCACTACTTCCTAGTTGCAATTTTATATTTATTTACAAGCTTATTATATTAGTGCTCATCTATCCAGTTTCTAAGCACCGCAAGAGATGGGACCTTATTTGTTATGTTACAATTTTGAACTCAGTATAAAGTGCCACACACGTAGTAGGCACTGAGCAAATATTATATAGTTGGGAAATTGAATAAATGCACCCCAGCACTCCTCAACTACGAAGACTTATGTTTGCAAAATTAGACTAACGTGAGCTTTTCTGGAACCATGGGGGAAGGGTTGAGGATGGAATAGACTAGAGAATTTGTAATGGAGGAGGTATGAGAGCAGGTCAAAGTATCAGGGAATTATATTACTTGACATTTTCTTACTCCCTTTTGTGTTTGTACCTTCATCTTCCATTATCCAATATTACAAGCCCCTTGAATGTAGGCATAGAGCCTTTTATTTCTAAAATTACAGTCAGCACCTAGCCCACGACCTGGCATATAGTAGGTGCTCAACAAAGCTGCCCCGAGTGAATAGATGTCATGCATTCTGGATTTAATACAGACCTTACCGTCTAAGCTGAGGTTCATTCGGGAGGGACTGAGAAAGGAATGTGAAGGCTCATGATTGTTATTTATTTATTTATTTATGAGATGGAGTTTCGCTCTGTTGCCCAGGCTGGAGTGCAGTGGCATGATCTCGGCTCATGGCAACCTCCGCCTCCCGATTTCAAGACATTCTCCTGCCTCAGCCTCCCTAGTAGCTGGTATTACAGGCATGTACCACCATGCCTGGCTAATTTTTGTGTTTTTAGTAGAGACAGGGTTTCACCATCTTGGCCAGGCTGGTCTCGAACTCCTGAACTCAGGTGATTCGCCTGCCTTGGCCTCCCAAAGTGCTGGGATTACAGGCGTGAGTCACTGCACCCAGCTGATTGTTATTTATTTATTCATTTATTTGAGACAGTGTCTGGCTCTGTTGCCCAGTGCAGTGGTGTGATCATCTGTCTCTGTACCTTCAAACTCCTGGACTCAAATGATTCCCCACCTCAGCCTCCCGAGTAGCTGGGGAGTACAAGTGTGCACCACCATGCCTGGATAATTTTTTATTTTTATTTTTTGTAGAAACAGGGTCTTGGTATGTTACCCAGTCTGGTCTCAAACTCCTGACCTCAAGTGATCCTCCTGCCTTAGCCTTCCAAAGTGCTGGGATTACAGGTGTGAGCCACCATGCCCGGCCAAGATGGTTATTTATTAGGAAAACATGGTACATTGAAGTTTTTCACAAAACATATGACAGAAAGAGCCTGGATAGTTTTTTTTTAAGCTAAGATTTATCAAGAACATATTTTTTTTTTTTGCCAGCTCTGTGATAAATGCTCTATATGCGTTATCTAGCTAATTTGTAGATGCTGCTAAATTTGCAGATGAGGAAACTGGGGTTTGGAGACATTAACTTACCAGTCTAAGGCCAGAGGATAGTGGCAAAATTAACATGGAAACTTGGGTCTGATTTTAATATTCATGGAGTTAGCAAGTTTGCTACAAGGACCCTTTCACTAACTCTGGGTTCATAAATGAGTCATCTAACACCTTTTGCCTTCATGCCGTCACCCATCGGATGGATGAATCCATTCCTACTCATATCTCAAGGCTGAATGAAAGACCGTGTGTTCGTGAACAGGCATCAGAACACATATAACTGGAAGGGGTGCCATAATTCATTCACTGGGTTCTGGCTCCACACCAGCCGAACAGGGCCTGTTATTATGTGACCTCCCATTGCTTAAGCCTCTGATAAGACAGTAAGTCTGTATACGAGGTGGCCATGAACTGCTACCTGCTTTCCAATTCCTGCTAGAAGCCCTCCTTACACCTTATGAGGCTAAGAAGCCAGAAGAGGTATTTCACTCTGGTTTTCAGCAATTTGTTCTACTCTGTGAACTTCTGTGTCTGCTTATCCAATTTCATGAAAATTAGATTAGCAAGTGCTAATTAGTGCTGACTCAGCTAGTTTAAAATGGACAGTGTCAAATGGAAGAGGAGCCTGCCAGTGTGATGTTTGGTTCCCAAATCTGCTGGGAATTAAGTTTCTGCATGGATGCCAATATCATAGGTTACTTGTGGCAGCTTGCTCCAAGCTACTTTTATGGAACACGGTGTCCCCCCCACAGACTTTTGAAAGGAGGAAGGATGCTTTTTCCATTAGCACAAGAAGAGGATTTGCTTCAGATGATTTGGTCAAAATGCTCATTCATTTATTCATTCAAAGAATCTTTTTTGAGCACCTATTATATGCCAGGCTCTGTTTTGGACTCAGGGGTACCAGTGGTGAATAAAACAGGCAAAGTTCCATCCACATCAAGCTTACATTCTAGCTGAGGTTGGTAAACAATAATGAAGTAAATATATGATACAATGTCAAGCAGCATTTCCATCTGATAGTTGTGTATTCATTAAATATGAGAAAAAATATATTTTTAAAATGCTTTGTTTAGATTTAATTCATATACCATAGAAATCATCTGCTGAAAACATACAAATCAATGGATTTCGGTATATTGAGTAATCATCACCACAGTCAATCTGAGAACATTTTCATCACTCCAAAAAGAAACTCTGCAGTCTTTAGTTATCACCCTCTTTACCCCATACCTTACCTCCAGTCCTAGACAACCACAAATCTACTTTCTTTATATATAGATTTGTCTCTTCTGGACAGAGCAAATATCATGTTTTGTGAGTGAGGAGGCATGGAAGGAGACTTTACTGTCCTCACCTCCCAGATGAGGCCTTTTGGATTTAGTTCTCCTTGGAGCTCCCTCTAAGATCTGGATTTTTAATTGCTTCACAGGCTTAGTTTCTGGCGGATGGCAGGGGTACTGGCCAGTGTCCTGATACAAATCCTCTCTTTTACCACCTTACCTCTCACTTCTAAGTCCTACCTGAGATTACAGGTGCAGAGCCAGTCAGCAAATGCTGAGAGTAAATATGCATACACGGAAACAGAAGACACTCCAGTCAGCTGTGCAGTCACATCTTCAAGCAATAAAGAAGCACATCATGTTTACAGAAGCCTCACTGTAGTCCAAATTACTATACTCTCTTACCCGGACTGTTTCAGTAGCCTGGTCTCTGTTCTCCCCATGTTTTGTCTTGCCTCTCTCTCAGCCTGCTTCTCCCAAGATACCATAATAAATGTTTCAAAGCGTGAATCTGACCATGTCACTCTCATGCTGATGAAAATCCTACATGGTCCTCAAGGTAGTCAAGGCTTTCCTTTGTAACCCATGAGGGCCTGCAAAACCTGATCCCTGGAAGACTTTCCAGCATCATCTATCACCATTCTTCCTCCAGTGTCTAAATCACTTTTAATTCTTGCAAAGTGTCACATAATCTCTAGCAGGCGTTTGCCCTTTCTGGAACACTCTTTCCTACCTGTATTGCCTGACTAGCTTCCATATGCCCTTCAGGTCCTAGATTAGAGATGACTTCCTTTAGTAGGGGGGCCTTCCTTGTTTCTTCAGGACGTGGTTAGGTACCTGTATTAGCTTTCTACTGCTGCTTAACAAATCACCCCAAACTTAACATCTTGAAAAAACAAACATCGTTTCATATTTTCTGTGGGTCAGGAATTCAGGAGTGGTTTAGTTGGATGCTTCTGGATCATGGTCTCTCATGAGTTGTAGTCATGGTGTTGGCCAGGGCTGCTGTCATCTGAAAGCTTTGGCTGGGTCTGGAGGGTCTGCCTTGAAGATGGCATACTCCCATGGGTGTTGGCAGAGGGCCTCAGTTCCTCATCTCCTGGGCCTCTTCATAGGACTATTTAACGCCCTTTCAACCTGGCCGTTGACTTCTCCCATGATACGGTTTGTGTGTCCCCACCCAAATCTCATCCCCAATTGTAGCTCCCATAATTCCCACATGTCATGGGAGGGACCCAGTGGGAGGTAATTGAATCATGGGGACAGTTTCCCCCATACAGTTCTTGTGGCAGTGAATAAGTCTCATGAGATCTGATGGGTTTCTTTTCCCCCCTCCGAGATGAAGTCTCACTCTGTCACCCAGGCTGGAGTGCAGTGGCACAATCTCGGCTAACTGCCACTTCCGCCTCCTGGGTTCAAACGATTCTCCTGACTCAGCCTCCCAAGTAGCTGGGATTACAGGTGTGAGCCACCACACCCAGCTAATTTTTGTATTTTTAGTAGAGATGGGATTTCACCATGTTGGCCAGGCTGGTCTCAAATTCCTGACCTCAGGTGATCCGCCTGCCTTGGCCTCCCAAAGTGATGGGATTACACACGTGGACCACTGCGCCTGGCTGATCTGATGGTTTTATAAAGGGGTGTTCCCCTGCACAAGCTTTCTCTTGCCTGCTGCCATGTAAGATGTCCCTTTGCTCTTCTTTTGTCTTCTGCCGTCATTGTGAGGCCTCCCCAGCCATATGGAGCTGTGAGTCCATTAAACCGCCTTCCTTTATAAACTACCCAGTCTTGGGTATGTCTTTATTAGCAGTGTGAGAACAGACTAATACACCCCAGAATGAGCAATTCAAGAAAGTGTTGGGGGAAGCTGCAATGCCTTGTATGTCCTGGTCTCTGAAGTTACACACATCTATCGTACTCTATTTGTTAGAAGCAATTCCAGTCAGTCCATCGCACATATAAGGGGGAAGAAAATTATGCTCAACCCATTGAAAGAAGGAGTTTCAAAGAACTGGTGAACGTTAGTGCCCTTTGTATCCTGCCCTAACAGTTCCTGCACTTACCCCAAATTAGCTATTTGCACACTGAATTGTCATTGTCTGTCTCTCTGACTGTGAGTTCTTCAAGGATGAAGACTTACTTTCTTTCACGATATTTAGAATATTTCTAAATTCTATCACGGTTCCTTAAATACTGTTTAGTAACCACTTGGTGAATCAATGACCTGTCCTAGATGCCTGAAAGGTCTAGATTGGTGCTTTTCAAACAGTAATGGGCATCCCTGCAAATCACCCAGGTGTCTTGCTAAAGTGAGGATTCTAATTCAGTAGGTCTGGGGTACAGCCCAAGACTCTGTTTTCCTAACAGGCTCCAAGGGGATGCTGATGCTCTGCTCCATGGAGCACACGTGGAGTGGGTTGGGGTTTAGAATATTCTAGATAAGCTTCTAGTTGTTGAGAGCCACTTCTAGATAAGCTTCATAACCCAACTGGGAAGACACACTTCCCCCAGTAGGACAGCCCAAGGCTGGCCACGAAGTAGTGTCAGCCTAGTCATGGGCAAACCTGCAGTATACTGTGCTCACTTTCCCTCCAGCAGCCCTGGTTGATTGAGAAGATGTCAGTGAAGGACAATCAAGGAAGACGCTGTGTGATACAGGAAGCCTTCCAAATAGGCAGCCCATTCTCCTTTGGCTCTGGAAGGCAGAGCTGGGTGAGGATCACTCATGTATATGCCAAGGGGTTGCATAGCATGAGCAAGTGTGGAGGGAGGCTGAGTCAACTGTTTGGGGGGATCTGAAAGCAAGTTGGAGTTGAGTGGTGATGGAGACCCCATCTCCACCTCAGAGAATTCATGAAGCCCAGACTGTCTGCTGTGGTTGAAGCAGTACTTTTGCTGGAGGCAAAGGGATTGACTATGAAATCTATTTGTACTATTCCTCTCAGTTCTTAAGATGCGTGATTCTAAGGCTCTCATTTTAGAGAAAATTGAGCAAATCCAGATGTTTTCTGTTAATACCCTGAATCTCACTTTCATCCTTGCGGTTCTGATTTTAACAAGGTGAGGCACTGGGGTGTGTGTGTGTGTGATCTGTCAACTCAAGAGGGGCATTGTCTTCTTATCACATGAAGGGCCAGTGTAAGCATAGGGTAATAATGATCATCCCCAGTGTTTGGGGAAAGGTTTCATGTCCATTTAGTCTAGTGGTGCTCAGCTACAACTGCACATTGGAATCACCTGGGAGCTTTAAAAATTACCGATGCTGGCAGGGCATAGTGGATCACGCCTGTAATCCGGGCACTTTGGGATGCCGAGGTGGGAGGATCACCTGAAATACCAGCCTGGCCAACATGGTGAAACCCTGTCTCTACAAAAGTACAAAAATTAGTCAGGCATGATGGTGGGTGCCTGTAATCCCAGCTACTCAGGAGGCTGAGGGGGAAGAATCGCCTCAAACGTGGGAGGCAGTGACCCAAGATCACACCGTTGAGCTCCAGCCTGGGCAACAGAGCAAGACTCAGTCTCAAAACAAACAACAACAACAACCACAAGACACCTACTGATGCCTGGGTTCCACCTCCAGAGATTCTGATTTAATGGGTCTAGAGTGTAAGTTGGGCATCAGAACGTTTTAAACCTTCCCAGGTGATGCTATTGTGTGGCATGGTTGAGAGCCACTAGTTTCATCTTACATGAATCCTTCACTAATAAAGGTAAGGGTTCATGTCAGATGAAACTAGTAGCTCTCAACAACTAGATAAGGTGATCTGTCTTTTTTATTTTTAAAGAAATGAAAAAAATTGTATCACAGCAATTGATACTGCCTCAAATGAGTGACTGCCTCAAATTCGTACAACCAGTAAGTAGGAGGGTCAGAACTCAAACTCAAGTTAGTTGCTTAGTGCTCGTTCAACTTGCATCACCAATATTGCCTCCAGGTAGCTAGTATTAATGCACATGACAAAGGAAGAGAACTTGAAAGATGGAGACATGAGATATCTGGTTAAAGGTCAGACTTTGAGTTAGGGTGTAGTTAGGGCTCTGTATTTCTAATGTCCCTGTTTGCTCTTCTTCTCCTGTGTCTTTGAAGCCAAGTTTGGGCCAATACCCATATTAGATAAATAAATCCTAGGCTCCTTGAGGACAAAGGTGATATTACTATCTGCTGATCCAGACCATGAATAGTCAAGGTTGAAAAATGAAATTGGCAGGAAGAAGTGTATTTTATTGGACCCAGACCTGGAATGTCAGTGTTCTTAGTTCTGAGAAATTCTTGCTCTTGGAATTCATCCACTTTCCTCTTTGGATACTTGCAACCTCCCTGCTCACAACCCATCACTGATTAAATTAGCAGATGCTGATGATAGAATGAGACTGAGGCCAGTGATGCGTAAATAATTTCTTGGCAGTGAAGGAGGCCCCAAAGGTTTTACAAAAAAAAAATTTTTTTAAAGCACTAACTAAGGAATAGAGCTAAAATGCTCAGACACTGCATGGAAGCCAGGGATTGTATTAAATCAGAGTAATTGGGGTGGAGAAGGGAGAGTGTTTTATAGTAATTGTCATCATAGCTGGCACCAGATCTCCTCTCAGGTAAGAACATAGACGCTCGGAACTTACGAGAGAACTTAGCTTTCCAGTCTTCTTTAGGTGTGGAATGTGAAGTCCTGAGCGGGGCTGGTCTGCGAAGAGTCAGCAAGGTGAAAAGAGATAACAGAGTTTTGGGAGGTGTGGGAGAGCAGACAAAACAGGGAGTAAAGAGAGGGAGACGGGAACATGTCTGGAAGCTGGAGATTGCCCAGGCAGGTGACCATTGAGAGATTTCTAAAACTTGCGAGAATTGGGGGTATGTAATATTCTAAACCATATGAAATCTTATGCAGTCCCTTATCTGAATGCCTTGGTGAAATCTGCTTTCCACATAGCTCAACAATTGTATTTTGAGGAATAAAGGGATCAGTGTACTTATTAGGGAGAAGTTACATAGTGCAGAAAGGAGAAAAAAAAAAAAAGAACTTGCAGAATAAAAGGTGATCTGTAAAATGAACCAATTCAGTGGCAATGAGACCCAGGGTTGTAGCTGAAGTTGACTCTCCCCAAGAACCTCCAAAGAGATTGGGGGGACAATACTGTGTCTCCCTCAGTTTGGGGTGTTTTGAAAAAATCTCATTTAAATCTCTGAAGTCAAGGTGATGCCACCTTGTCGCAAATGGAGGCTTAAGGAAGATTTCCAGTCTGCAATAGAGAACATGGAGGCCAGACTAAATGGAACGCCCCTGAGGAAATTGCGGATGTAGCAGCAGTCCAGTTCACACGCTCATTCATTCATTCATCAAACACTGGCACAACATCTTACATCGTCAAGGCATGTAATATGTGCCGAGAATATAGACACTGTCCTTGCCCTCAAGGAACTTTCACCTTTGGAGTGAGAAGGCAGGGATAACTGATATTTATCGAGCTCTTTCTGTATGCAGATACTAGGCTATCTATTTCACACACTTTGTCTTTTTAAAATTCTCCCAGCAGCTTTATGAGCAATTATTATCCCCAACATATATATAGGGAATCTGAGGCCCAGAGACATTAGGGAACTTGTCTCAAATCTGACTTAGCTAATCCATGATTAAAAAAAAACGAGTGTTTGGACACAGGATTATCTGACCCTTAAGTTGGAGGAGGGGTCCTTATTTTGGTCAGAGGCACTTGAAAATTGGCAGTAGGTGGATCAGTCTGGATGTGTCATTTGGCAAATGTTCCCGGTGTTTTTCTGGAGTCTCACCTGATCTGCTCTGATGCCTAATAGCCTGTCCATTACCAGTGCTTTCTACCACGGGGTTAGCCATTGGTATTCTCATCAGCTCCATGTTTTGAAGCTGAACACACTAACTCAACAAGCCACAGATAACACATCATGAATGCGTTGGCTAGCACGAGCATTCTGCGGGCGTGCTGAGGGGACAGGGCGGTGGAGAGCTCAGTGTGGAGCCTGGAATGGTGATGCTCCAGAAACGTGGAGAGAGATGCTGCTCTTCATGGCAGGTACACAGCCCCTGCTTCCTGCAGCAAGTTAGAATCATCCACCATCACTAGCAAAGGGCTGTTAGAAGGGCCTTTTTAACGTGTCCTGTGCCCAGGCTACAAGGAGCAGTCCATCATGTTGCATAAGCACAAACACTCCACAGCTAATTAAGTGAGGGTGAAATCATCTGCACCATCCATGTGATATTTATTTAAAATGATTTGCTTAAGAGAGGCCCAGGGTCCTTCTCCTTAGGGAGGTATAGAGGAACTGGGAGGAGAAAATTTGGGCACTTGAGGAGCAGAAACGAATTGGACTGGCAAGCGGAGAAGCCACCTGGGCCTGCAGTTGGCTGTGGCAGTGAATGGACATCTGTTGTTTTTGTCTGTTTGGCACCATCCTCTCCCGTTGGGGATCCATTTCTCTTCTACTCCTATCAAGTAATGGGGATGGGGCTGCCAATCACAGTTTACCATCCAATCCCCTGGTCACAGGGGTCAGCATGTGATCCAGGTTCAGGCAATCGCAGTGCCTTGTTTGCCTGATCCGAGTGATAGGTCCAGAGTTAGAGCCAGCGCTTTTGGCAATGAGGACAAAGGACACTGATATTTTTGTGTTATGGAGTTCAAAGGACAAGGAGCAGGAACTTCTGGGGCCTTCTTTATTTACCATGTGGAGTTAGCTGTCTGTAGGAGATAATATCAAACAGAGGCCAGCAAAAATGAAGAGGGGACTGTGAGTATTGGGGTGCCAGTTTCAGTTCTTGAGTCCCCCAAGTGCTGTCCTAGTTCTTATAATTTGCGTTTAAATTGCCATCTTCTAAAGTTTCATGACTCAATACGTTCCCCTTCTGATTACAGTTCTGTGAATTGGGTTACTGTTACTCGAAAGTGAAAGAACCTTGACTGACGTAGATGTGAACGTCAAAAATCACATCTTGGGAATATTTTCTTGCATGGAGCTGACACCTTAACATGTTCTGCATTTTGTGCTGGGTAGGAATTGGACTATACGCTTACACGTCTGAACTTGAATGGACGTCAGGTGTCAATGGGTCCCATTCTTCCATTTATTTGGCAGTTGAGGGGGCTGAGACTCATCATGGAAAAGAGACTCGCCATGATCACACAGCAAACCAGGGGCACAACCAAAGCTGTGAAGGGCCTGGACTTCTTGATTCTCAGACCAGTAGTCCCTATCTGGGTTAGGGCTGATGAGGTTTCCGGGCCCAGCAGTGGAACAAAGGAACTAACTATGAATGGACAGGATCAAGAGTCTCCAAACCATGATGGCAGGCCAGGCATACCTCCTTCTTGCCCCAGCTCTGTTTCCACCCTTAAAACTTGCCAACACCATGTGGAGTGAATTATTCTTGGTTTGGTCTTATGCTCAGAGACCCAGCCTAGAACTCAACTTTCAGCACCTTGGCAGCAAGGCCTCAAAGCCAGCCCTACAAAAAGTCTAGATGTTTTCAACATCGGTGTGGTGTGAGTTTCAAAGCATGGTCATCTACATATCCTGTGGAGCCGTGAAAAGAGGCAGGCTGCTGGGAGTGGGTGCACTGTTGAGACAGAGCTTTCTACTCCCACTTTACCCAGGGCACCCCTCCTAATCACCCATTTTTAAGTCTTTTTTTTTTTTTAATATATATGTGGAGGTTTAAGGTACACTTTGAAAAAGCATTCCCTTAAAGAAAACAAAACAAAACAAAACAAAACACAACCCTTTTTTTTTTTTTTTTTTGAGACGGAGTCTTGCTCAGTCGCCCAGGCTGGAGTGCAGTGGCGTGATCTCGGCTCACTGCAAGCTCCGCCTCCCGGGTTCACATCATTCTCCTGCCTCAGCCTCCCAAGTAGCTGGGCCTACAGGCGCCCGCTGCCACGCCCAGCTAATTTTTTTGCATTTTTAGTAGAGACGGGGTTTCACCGTGTTAGCCAGGATGGTCTCAATCTCCTGACCTCGTGATCCACCCGCCTCGGACTCCCAAAGTGCTGGGATTACAGGCGTGAGCCACCACGCCTGACCTCAAACACAACTCTTAAAATCATGAATTTAATGAACTTAAACCAAGTAAATAAGCAGGAAAGAAATTCCAAGTGACCCTTCAGTAGGGCCAGAAACCTCATTATTGAAGGTAAAAATCACAACTTACTTTACAATGACCCATATTTTGACAAATACTATCCATCAAATGATGGTTGTAAAGACAGAATCTTGGACAAATGGCCCCATACCCATATTGTTAATTAAGATATATGGTCTCATTCACTTGTCCGTTCACTAAATATTCACTGAGTGCCCATACGCTGGACTCCCCTGTGCTAAATACTGGAGGCACCACAGTGAACAAGGTAGCTGTGATCCTTACTCCTACGAAGCTTTTAGAAATTTATTCTTCTCTTGCAACTGAACTCATTTTTTGAGGACTTATCTCCGGGCAGAGGAAAGGGAGTTTGGGTGTAAGGTCAGGCTGGAAAGAAGTTTTGACAAATGAATCTTGAGTCCATCCATCTTTCTAAATATGTAGTCAGTCACCATCTCTCCTGAGCCAAGCTCAAGGAGGCTGAAGCTGACACAGCTCCCCATATATTTGCCCCTCTGTCTGTCTAATGGGGAGATATCTAGCCTATTTTGTTCTAGCTGCTAAAATCCTATCTGTGTCTCAGTACCTGTCTTCCTTTAAGGACTTTGAAGGGTGAATTAGAAGCATCTTTACGATGCAGGCATCTAGGCTCCCAACCCCTGGGGATAGCCCTCAGAAACCACATATACACGTAATAGTGAGCCAGCCTCAGGGGTGGAGGAACTGGTCTTCCCAATGACTTATGAAAGTCTCATTGGAAGATGGGAAACTTTGGTTCTGGACTTGACCCTGCTGACCATGGGTAGCTTCAAGCAAATCCCTTCACCTTTCTGGCTCTCTTGTAACTTTACTTACGGAGTGAAGGAACTAAAATGTGGATTTTCCCAAAGAAACATTTAAATTTCCATTTCTGATTGGATTCGTTAAGGTAAGGCTAGCTTGCTGTAACTGAAAGTCTCAGGGGCATGACAAAATACATGCTTCTTTCTTTTCATGTCATAGTCAGTAGGGGTGACTCTGGTCAAGTGGTCTTTCATGTGGCTATGCAGGGGCTCAGTTACTTTCCAATTTGTGACTCTGCCTTCCTTTAAGGTAGATGCTGTGCAAAATTTCCAAAAAGACCACCAGAATAGGTCAATTGAAAGAATGCACAAAATCAAGGTGACTCAAAACACTTGAGCTGGCAAATGGTGAAAGATTGAGACAGGAGAGACTCCAGTGGGAAGTTTTAGGGACCAGGGCTAGAGGTGCCACGTACCTATTCTACCCACATTCCATTGGCCTGAGTCAGTCACATGGCCATGGCTAAGAGCAAGGAAGTCTGGGAAATGCAGTCTAGCTGTTCCATTGGCCTGACTCTGTCACATGGCCACAGCTAAGAGCAAGGCAGTCTGGGAAATGTAGTCTCTGTGGTAAAGAAGAAAGGAAAACAGGTTTGCCAACCAACCAGTTGGGTATAGGAAACTGCAACTTTCCATGGCGGTTGCTTCTTGTTATTCTCTACTCAGTAAGGGTTTAAAAATCATATACTTCTGCCTCAACCAGAATAAATTATTTATAGGAGGTTGTTGCTATAATCCAGTTAGAAGATGACAGCAGCTTTTATGAGGGAAATCTGTCCACACACCCAGTTTTTCCCAGGAGAGGCCATTTATGCTTGTAGTCTCAGCATCCCATCCATGTGGTACCTCCTTTTAACTCTCAAAAGTATCCCAGTTTGGATGACAAATTATATAGTCATCCTATCTTCACCATGCAGATGACAGAAGAGAATATGAGATTGTATAAAGATGCACAGTATTGCTGGAAAAAAGCCACATATAGCCACTGTTCCATAAAGGCAGTATTTTTTTAATTTTAAAATTCTGCATCTGAAAACACAGTATGACAGAAAGCATCTATATACACCTGCAGTGTTTTTGGTATGATACAGTATTTAATACATCCACTGTTTTCTGCAAAAAATTTTGCTTTGTCAGACAGAAACAAACTTCCCTAGACAAAAAAATACAGCTAAGGCACAATTTTGTTGTTGTTGTTGTTCTGCTAAATAAAAAGACAGAAAAGGTGCAAAAATGGGCAGGTAATGCAATCATTTCTGAGAATCACATTCTACCTCAAGGAAAAGCATTCAGATGACTGGAACTTTGATTACTGGTCAATTTCAGATAGTTCAATATCTCTTAAAATACTCCTTTAAATAAATAGCAAAATATCTACATATTTCAGTGTGTGCCATTTGAATTCTTTTTTTAAAACTTTATTTACAGATTCTCTGTTTTTTAAAATCAACACATTACAAAATATTTCTGTACAGTTTTATGCATATTATGATCTATAACAAAATAGTTATTTTTAAAAACTATATCACCACATGTCTTTGAAAACAATGAAGGGGACG
Source organism: Theropithecus gelada (assembly GCF_003255815.1). Lineage (NCBI taxonomy): Eukaryota > Metazoa > Chordata > Mammalia > Primates > Cercopithecidae > Theropithecus > Theropithecus gelada. Next base: position 65,543,943 of record NC_037688.1, read on the forward strand.
GTAATAACTTAGAGTGAGGCCTCTAAAACAAATACCCAAACAAATGCTATTGACAACATATTACAAAAAAAAAAAAAGGCAAAAGGACTACAAAGACAATTGCGCACAATTCTAGTGAATTTCCTGTGAAAACCCTGGGGTTGTCTTTGGCCTCCATCAGCACTGGAGCAATGGAAGGGTAAAGAATAGAGTCTGAAGGTAGGAGAAGGGTGATCCCTTTGAGAACCCTACCCATCCGGGAATATTTAGTGCTATCACTTTCCAGGCAGGAAGGATGAACAGATAAATGGAGAACGTCTCCTGATTTACCCTTGAATGAAGTACATAAAGTCACCCAGTCTTGGGGGCAGGGGAGGTTTGCAAAGCCTTTTCGAGCACTCTGCCGGTAATTAAGCCAGCCCATTACAGCGGCAATATGCTCTAAGAGAGTGCTTCAGGAGTTGGCTGAGCTTTAGATGAGCACCCAAGCCTTCATTTTGCCCATAGGAAAAATATAAGAACATTTTTCTTAAAGACGACATTTGTAAGCAATTTCTATAGCATCTGCAAACTACAGATTGGCAGCCCCTCCCTTAGGAGGCTGCCCACAGAAGCTTCACGATGCTCTTTCTTCTGCGATGTTGGTGGAGATGGGAGGGAAAGGATGGATGGTCAGCTTCCCAAAAATAATGTTAAGGCCACATTTCGAAAAGGAGAAACCTAAGGCTTTTTTTGTTTGTTTTGAAGGAGGGATGGGAGAAGCAAGTTGGAGGAACATGAGGGATGGAGTAGATGGCATTAGAGATGGGGATGACAAGGTGCAGAACCCGCTTTCTGGTGGTGTCTGTAGGCAGAGGCAGTTGGAATATTCCCAGCCAAGTGGAGAGGGAAGAGAGGCCACATTCTCCCTGCATAAGCTTGGCAAGACCAGAGCCAAAGACAACGTGAGGGGTAGACACAGGTGGCGCAAGAAAGCCCTCCTCCATCTTAAGAGGGTCCTATACAGTATCTTGTTTGCAAGGTAAAAACAAACAAATAAAAAAACTTCTAAGTTAGAGAGCCAGAGAGGAAGAGAGAGAGGAGAGAGAGAATTTGCATAGATCATACATTCAGCTCAAGCAGATTTGGACAACTTCGTTCCCCCCTCCCAGGTAAACTCAGCAGACACAATGAGGTAGCGCCTGTGGTAGACCCATGGGCAAAGTAAGGTAACTGAGGCAGAAGCAAACAGGACATCCCATGAGCCAGCACAGCCCTATGTGATTTCCAAAGAGGCTTCCAGGGATGGGGCAAGATGGCTGTCAACGCTTGGGATTTGGAGAGAGCCTGGCTGTTTCACACCCTACCTCCTCCTCCTCCTCCTCCTCCTCGACTGTCTTCACCATTTCTGCCTGGTTGGATGCAGTCCCACAAGGGGTAGCCCCAGGCAGATGTGGACCTCTGCATATCTAAGAGGCAGCAGTCCAGATCTCCAGATTCTGTTCCTTCTTCGCTTCAGCACAATCTTGGGACCAGGAGAACAGAATGATCCATTCCCCCTCTGTGGAACTGTCTCTTGGGGAGGGGAATTTGACTTAGCAAGGGGTCCCCATTTAGAGTTCAACATGTGCTGTTGTTTTTGCCCTGACCTGATGCTGGCTTTTTTCCTCTTCTACCAGGGCAATGCATAATCTCACTGTAAACCACCTCGCCAGAGAGCAGAGGTTGCTGGCAGTGCACATGTGGAACAGTGGAATTTTTCTTTGCCCACTATGTATTAAAAAAAAAAAAAAAACAAAAACCGACATTGAAAAAATCAGATTTTTTTTCAAAAAATCTGGATTTCTGGTTTCCTTTCCAAATTGGAAGATTCCACTACACTGTGCTTACATTTTTAACATACAGTGATAGGTTGGGGCCGAGTAGCAGCTGCTCATTCTGGGTAGGTCATGTTCATGTCAGTAAGACCACGGTCCCCAGCCCCACTCCCATCATGCCCTTTTGTCTCACACCAACCATTTCACTCATCTGTGCTAGTATCCTGGGCTCCGTAAGCATCTGTAACCCCTACCACAGTGTGTGGCTTTGATCCTGTAGGTCTAGTTTGCTGTCTTTAAAGCGGAGTGCTTTAAAGCGAACAGCTGCTTCTAGAATGTACACCTCTCCACCCCTGGATGCTGCTGGAGAGCTGGTGCTCCAAATCCTCAGTGAACTTGGTTGTGGAAGGGCTCTTTATTCATACCCCACTCCTGGTAGCTACTGCCCTGCTCTCTGCATCTTTCTGGCAGAAAGCTTAAGGTTCTAACCAGTGTCTTCTGTTTGCCAACTAGAGAACCAGAGGGAAACATGGTCTTCAAACACCCAAACTTGTGCCCAAAGTAGAAGCAATTGCAGTGAGCGAGAAGTGGGGGGCAGGTCTTGTGGTTCTGCTCATCCTCTCTAAACTCCATTTGCATTTTAGAAGTTAAACCCACAATGAGAAATGAAGCCAGAAGGAGTCATGATCTCACCAGGAAAGCCTTTTTTTCCTCTGCAAAGGGAGAAAGCAGTGTACTTGTTACAACACGGGGGAATTGCTCACTGCCTCCTTGGAGACACACCGCTTTATGCGTGGACCAGGAAGGTGAAGGGGGATGTGGGAAGGCTGGCTGTCTCCTGAGCTCAATTTCTGCCTGAATGTCACTCAGTGAGTGGGACACTATATGGAGGGCTGCAGCCTAAGGAATGCTTCCTTCTCTCCACAAACCAACACCCCAAGGCCCACCGTTAAGCCTTCCTGAGCTTCCAGGGACCTGTCACTGGCTCAGCTCACAGGTGCTATGCCCTGCAGGCTGTAATAGGTTTCCAGAGACCATGGCCCTGTGCTTTTGAAATCTTCCACAACCCAAGCTCCAGGCTGTCTGACAATGGCCTCCAGCAAATAAATCATTCTCAGGCAGGTTAAAAAAACAATTTTCCCTGGAAAAACATCCTCTTTCCTCAAATCATGCTGGGCTTTGTTTGGGATTTACCTTTTTTTTTTTTTTAAACCAAATGTAGTATCTGCAACCTTATTCTCTGGTCTCTAATAACATTAGAGAAGGCAGAGGAATAACTCTGTGTGACTTCTCAGCTCTCCGAATTAGCTGTGGTGAGGAAGAAATGAAGTCACAGGAAAAAGGGAAGGGTCCCCAGAGTCAGCCAACTCTTGCCATTTCTCCACTTGTTCCAGGATAAAAACAAAAAAAGGCAGACATGTTAGTGGGTGCAGGAGGGACCCTGTCTTGACGTCTGCAAGTTCACATTATGCACGGGGACTTGCCACTGCTGAGTCCCCAAAGCCACTGCAAATAACGCTGCAAACACAAAGCACTAGTGGCCCAGCAAAGAGGGTGAAAGGGAAGTTCCTGAAGTGGCTTCAGCAGCCCCAGGGAAACCCTGGCCAGAGGCAGAGGCCGGGAGCAGAAAGAGGATGTGGTACCCAGCTTCTGGCCACCATAGAGTCTGTAAAAGAGATCATAGGGGCTTTCTGAGAAAAGTACCATGAGATCCCTAGAATCGCTGTTGAGAATGACTATCTCCTGGACTCTGCTGCCTGGATCTGATGACCCTCTTCCTAAGATGGATCTCGCTCAAAGGAGCCTGTTTCCCTCCATTAAGGTCACATGGATGCCCATGATTAGATGGGCCATGGGAAGGCATCCACGGAGCAAGCAGGGATGGCCCAAGCTCTCTGCAGCTAGCACATTCCCCACCCATCCTCCAAGCTTTCTGCCTGTTACCTCCTCGTGCCTGTGGCGGGGGGTGAGTGGGGGGAGGATGGGAGGCTCAGGAATTCCAATACTCTTGGGATCCGAGAGAGAGAGGAGGCTGACAATCTGTATAAGGAAAAAGCGAGGCTCCAATGGTCTCCAAGGCACCCCACTCAAAGCCAGTGGAAGATGCCGGTCGGAGCTTTCTTGGCATGGTGTTCAATGCCCCTGCTTTTACTCTGAGGAGGAGGAGGATGGGGGGTAGACGCAGAGAAAGATAAACCAAGAGAGAGACACCAGAGGGTGGGAAAAGGGGCCTTTTGTGAATAAAGGCAGCTTCAGTTAGTAAGATAACATAATTGACAAGCTGCAAAAACAGCACCTACTAATTAGTCATTGACTAAAACATATAAATAATAAATATCTAAAGTGACCCTTCTCTACATCCTCCATTGCTAACAGGACATCCTGCTTTGCGAGGTTTGGGATGGGGCAAGCACAAAACGAAGGGCAGCCCCTTCAAACCTATGCTGGAGAGAAGTCTCAGGACTGGCTCTCCATGGGAAGGGCAGATGGCTACCAGTGGTGAGCCCTTTTTCCAAGGGAATCCCACCATTCAGGCGACATGGGATTACAGGAGCAAGGGACGCCTCCTGCGAAGGGCTCTCCTGGTGAACAGGGATGACACTCCAGGGGGCTCGTGGCAGGGAAACCTTTTGGGTTTCTGATAACTCAAACACTTGAATCATACTGTTTTTCGTTGTTTAAATAACCTTACCACTTGTATGTTGCCATGTCCCATTGAGCCTGTTGGCCCCTTAGATTAGGAAGGGCATGAAATTAAAAACCAAATCTGAAATGCTATTTCCTGGACGGGAAAAGTCTGGTTCATGCGGTTTGGTCACTCTCAACAGCACCGGCATGCAACTGACAAAGGGTTTGTGTGTCTGACCTCAGAACAGAAGGGCTCTGGCAGGGGATGGGTGCTGCTGTGCTATCTAGCTCAGGAGTTTTGCTCCAAGCATTGCTTTGTGAGTTTCACGGTGTTGCCTTGTGAGTTTCACGGGGTTGCCTTGTGAGTTTCATGGTCATGGCCATCAAAGTTCCCATTTTCAAGGATCAAAGAAGGTCATGGTATTGAGTTTGGTGCTCACAAACATCATCCTATTTCTGCTACTTTGTGTGGCAGCCTTGAGGGAAGGAGGCCTAGACCCCTGGACAGGTGGCAGTTGCACTTGTGGCTGGACCTTGGCCATGCCACATCAAAAGGCTTTCCCACTTACCTAGTTACTAAGGAGAATAGCTCAACCCAAGGAGGCCACTGAGAGGCTCAGAGCTCTCCTAAGGCTGCAGTCTCCATGAGAAAGGGACCACGACCAAGGCTGGCACAAAAGTCCCTCAGCCAAGGGAGGAGCAGAAAGATGAACCAAAGGGCGGGGCTGGAGTTTGAACCCATGGTTGGTCTGGGCAGTGCTTGTCAAACTGGCATTTGCAGAGCCCTTGGGTTCTGAAGAGGTACCGTAGGAGATACCCTGGGCAAGGGGACCGACCGGAGGGCTGAGCTTTGGGAGGGAGCCTTGTACTCTTGAGCTTCAACCAGAGCAGCTTGGATTTCGTCCGCACCCTGAACTCCACTTATGACTGTGCTCAGTAAACAAAAGTTCTGCTGCTCAAAATAAAAGTTTCAAAATCACTCGTCTGGGGGCAGGGTGGGTCACTGGACGGGGAAGACAAGGAACCTGTAGGAGTTGAGGATCAACCAGAAGAGGTGAGACCGTCACAGTGCAGGGACTGAGCCGTCCCACCCGCAGCTTGCCAAAGGCAGGTTGTTGGCTGATCCTGCTTTGACCTGCTGACCTTCCCTTTCCATCATTCTATGGCCAGGAGAGACCCATTCTCAGAGGGTGCCCCCCCCCCCCCAGGGTGAGAGGCCAGGGTTCAGGCCTCACAACCCCTCTGGCTGCTTTCCTGTTGAGATCCTGCTGTGGCCCACTCCTCGTGCCCAGTGCTACCTGAGCCGGCCATCAGGTTTGACCGCCCCCAGCTCCGACTTGGGGTCAGGGCTGAAGGAGCTCCAGGCTGTCTGGCTGCAGATCTGCATGACCCGGCAGGCCGTGGGGCCCGTGGCACAGATGTCCATGGCAGTCCACATCCCGCCCACCAACGAGTCCAGCCATCCCTCCAGCACTGTGCCCGCGGAGGCTGCGTTCCTCCGTGCCTGCTCCACCTGGGCGGGGCTGATGGGCAGGCTGAGGACGGGGTTCAGGCTCTGGAAGCTTTGCTCCATGTAGGTGTTGCGGAGGGGCCCATTGTGCAGCTTCAGTGCCTCCTCTGAAAGACAAAGGGAGCAATTTGAGGATTAGAACAGCCACCAATAGGATGCCTAGTCATACTTAACCCTGTGCCTGGTGCTGCACTGGGCACCATGCATCGCCTCATTTAATTCACATGACAATCTCATGAGGAAGTTCTTTTAGCAGTCCCATTTCACAGCTGAGAAAACTGAGCCCGTAAGGACAGAGCCCACTCTGTACAGGGCATGGTGCATGCCTTTATTCATTCAACACATGTTTACAGAGCACCTTTGACAGCAGACACTGATTCAGCCAATACATATTTTTAAGCACCTACATTGTGCCAGGCATTCAGTCAACACATATTTACTAAACACCCATGGTCTGCAAGGCACTGTGTCATTTGAAAAAGGTATATTAAGTACCTATTAGGTACCAGGATCTATTCTAGGTGCTGGAGCAAACCAGATAGGAAGGTTAAGATCCAGTGGAGGGAGAACAACAACAAAGAAATAAACAAGTAGATAAATAAGGTTATTTCAGGCAGTGGTAAGTGTCATGAAGGCAAAAAAACAAAAAACAAAAAACAAAAAAAAACAGAGTATTGAGAGAAGAGGGTTGGCAAACTGCAGCCCTTGGACCTAATGTGGCCTGTGTTTGTAAATAAAGTTTTATTGGAACATGGCTTTGCCCATGTATTTGCATATTGTCTATGGCTGCTTTTGTGCTACCAGAGCTGAGTACTTGAGACAGAGTCTGTATTTTACCCAACAAGCTGAAAATATTTTGTATCTAGCCCTTTACAAAAAAAGTTTGCTGACCCCTGGGTTAGAGAGTGACAGGGTGTTTGTTTATGTTAGACAAGGTGGGTAGGGGAGACCTCTCTGGGGAGGTGACATCTGAGCTGAGTGATGATTAACATACAGATCCTGGGGAAGAGAATTCTAGGCAGAGGGAACAGCAAGTGCAAATCTGAATTAAGCCTCTTTCCCCAAATCACACAGATGCTGAGTGTCACAGCCAAAGTCTGTACCCGGGTCTGTACCCAGATCTCAGCTGCTGAGTGTCCACCTTGTACTCTGCATAAGTTGGATTTCTGCTTCCTAGAAGCCTAAGACAGGGTGCATGAACTGACCACAGCGCAATCACTCTGGAAGTATGAAGTTTTGAACCTGGTTGAGGCGGGGTGGGAGTTCGAAGTAGCTCTCAGAACAGTGCTGCCTTGCTGGGCCCCTCCTATGTGCCAGTCACTTTGTGAAGCACTTCATACAAGAGCCCAGGTACTACAGATGCAAAGCCGTCTGGTTTTGCATCCCCATGTCCAACATACCAGGTGTGTGACTTCTGACCTCCATGCCTTGTACCTCAGTTTCCTCATCAATAAAATGGGTAAAGTACTAATACCTTCCTTCTTACTTTGTGAGGCTTAAATGGGCTGACTCATATAAAGTGTTTACAAATGACACCTAGCATATACTAAGTGCTGGGAAAAGCTTAGCTAGTGATACGGTTTGGCTATGTCCCCACCCAAATCTCACCTTGAATTGCAGCTCCCATAATCCCCACTTGTTGTGAGAGGGACCTGGTGGAAGGTAATTGAATCATGGTGGGTTTTTCCCATGCTGTTCCTGTGATAGTGAATAAGTCTAATGAGATCTGTTGGGTTTTTTTAAAGGGGAGTTCCCCTGCACAGGCGCTCTTGCCTGCCACCATGTAAGATGTGCCTTTGCTTCTCCTTTGCCTTCCGTCATGATTGTGAGGCCTCCCTGACCATGTCGAACTGCGAGTCCCTTAAACTTCTTACCTTTATAGGTTACCCAGTCTCAGGTATGTCATTATTAGCAGCATGAGAACAGACAAATACAGCTAGGATTAATTACTGTTGATATTAGTCCATAATCCTCACATACCTAAAAAACTAGGGGGGCTGGTTTTATCATCCCTATTTTACAGATGGGGAAACAGAGGCAGCTGGAGTTGGAGACAGATCTGGGGTTAAATCCAGGACAGACTAACTCCAAAGGCAGTGCTTATCACTCACCATGTTATTCTACTGCTCAGGGTCATCGCCAAGGTCTGATATTTCACTCATGCAAAAATTCAAACAATTGGGCCAGGCATGGTGGCTCACACCTGTAATCCCAGAACTTTGGGAGGCTGAGGCAGGTGGATCACTTGAAGTCAGGAGTTCGAGACCAGCCTGGCCAACATGGTGAAACCCTGTCTCTACTAAAAATACAAAAATAAGCCAGGTGTGGTGGCTGGTGCCTATAATCCTAGCTACTTGGGAGGGTAAGGCAGAAGAACTGTTTGAACCTGGGAGGCAGAGGTTGCAGTGAGCCAAGATCACACCATTGCACCCCAGCCTGGTTGATAGAGTGAGACTCCATCTCAAAAAAAAAAAAAAAAAAAAAAATTCAAAAAATTGCAACTTCAGGCATAAATGGGTTAAACAGTAACATTTACATGAGAGGGACTATTACTACCTCCCAGGGCTTCACAATGGGGAAACAGGAAGTATAGCAATTTGGGGTGAAGGAAAGAAGGTATACACTTCTGTTATTTGTAATATTTTGAAGACATTCACATTCATTGCTTGCTTTATTGCTTAGTAGAAGCACATATTTTTTTATTTTATGTTTTTAGAACGGCTGGCCAATAAGTCTGATGAGTTGTGCTTTACCAAATCAGGTTTTGCAAGAGCTGAGATAGCTAGGATTATAAGAAACCTTCCAAGATGATTGCAATGTTCAGAAGACAGTGCTTCCTGTTTGCCTGACAGCAGCTGCCACCACCAAAGGTGCCCAGGATAGCCTGGATGATTAACAAGTGTCCAGAGTAGGCACGAAGAAGGAAGAAAGACCATATGCTTACCCTTCTAAAAGCAATGAAAATAGCAGATGAATTCAAAATACGCCTTGACTAACACAGACAAGATCATCATTCCTTTAATTCCCAATGCCCCAGGAAGCAAAAGGGTTGGGTTCTGTGGTTTGGATGGGCACAAGTGGGAGGAAGGAGGTGAGCCATCATTGAGCACATACTCTGTCTTGCAAGGTTTAGCAAAGCTGCTTTCTCTCATGGTAGTTAGGAGCCACTGTGTTTGGAAGTCTGGTCCTAACTCATCTTTCTCTAATACAGGGTAGGCTGGGTAGCTCCAGCCCCACCTGCCAGGAGAACAGGGTCTGCTGTCTTTGGTGCAGGCCCTAATTCCTCTGTCAGAGCCCCTCAGCACCTCCATTCTGCAGAGTGAGAAAGTGGAGAATGAGGAGATACCGAAACTGACAAAAGGCAGGACATTCAAAGGGAAAAGAACATCTAACAAATACGTGAACACTGGGAACCAAACATTGTGGTTGATGGAAAAAACCCTTATGAGAAATGAGGTTAATGTGGGAAACGCTATTACAATATTAGCTTGCGATGCTCGTCTCTATAATTAAATTTTCCTCAATTCCACCTCATCGGATTTCTTGCGATTACCAGGGACGCATCAATAGAAAATTACTCTTGATGAATCATTTTACAAATTGCATTGCTCCCACCTTCGTGTTCACTGTCATTCACTGGAATATCGCTAACAAATACAATTACGGAGGACAGGAAGGCTGCTCTCGGTGGGGGTAAAACGACCCCTGGGTTATCCTGGGTGTGTGTGGGGAGATCCCTGCCTTCCTTAGAAACCCTAGAAGAAAACACTGGAAAAATCAGGACCCCATGAATGGCCCCCAGGCTACTCTACTGGCATGGGTGTATATTCAGGAGCACTGCTTCGTTCTGTCCAGCAGGTGTACCTGAAGCAGCGAAGACACAGCCGTTTACACCCCTCTCCTCCATGTCTGGCATTGGAAATCCTTAGGGATACTAAAGATGTGAACTTGATCAAGAAGGAACCTAAGACCTCTAAGAGGGTGGGATTGGGCCTGGTCAGCTCTGGAGGGGCTGTCTTTTGCCTGGTTCATAGGGGAAGAAGGAGCAGGCTTCCAGCTCAAGAAAACATGGGGTCTCTATCTTTCTGCTTGCTCTGCACAAAGACAGCAGAAGCTGAGCCTTCACTTTGAGACTCCTATGATAGAGGATTGATTGATTGATTTTTTTGAGACGGAGTCTCGCTCTTGTTGCCCAGGCTGGAGTGCACTGGTGGTGCACAGCTCACCGCAACCTCCACCTCCTGGGTTCAAGCAACTCTGCCTCAGCCTCCCGAGTAGCTGGGATCACAGGCACGCGTCACCATGCCTGGCTAATTGTGTATTTTTAGTAGAGATGGGGTTTCTCCACGTTGGTCAGGCTGGTCTCGAACTCCTGACCTCAGGTGATCTGCCCACCTCAGCCTCCCAAAGTGCTGGGATTACAGGCGTGAGCCACCGTGTCTGGCCTATTTACGTATTGTTTTGGAGATACAGTCTTGCTGTGTCACCCAGGCTAGAGTGCAGTGGTATGATCTTGGCTCACTGCAACCTCTGCCTCCTGGGTTTAAGCGATTCTCATGCCTCAGCCTCCTGAGTAGCTGGGGTTACAGGCACCTGCCACCATGCCTGGCTAATTTTTTGTACTTTTAGGAGAGACGGGGTTTCACCACATTGGCCAGGCTGGTCTTGAACTCCTGACCTCAAGTTCACCTCAGGCTCCTAAAGAGCTGGGATTACAGGCGTGAGCCACTGCACCCAGCCGTGATAGTGGTTTTTGTCCATGGTTCTGGGCTCAGAACTCCTGTAACCCTTGTTACAGTCTTTTGTTACATGTTGGGCACTTTAGGACTCAGGAAATAGAATCTCTCTCTCTCTGGCCTCCTCCTGTCCCCCTTCTCCTGCCCAATGCCGGAGTCTAATCAGATTGTGGGTGATAGGACTCTCATTCCAGAGAGGGCCCTGACGCACACCCTGGAGGAAGGAATTATTGCACAGAGAGGCCAAGGAGAATCTGAACAGACAGGCCCTGCTGGGTTAGGTCAGACCCTTTTTGTCCAATCACATTTTGACACGGTTGTCATGCTTCAATCATAGATAACCAATGAAGTTTTCATAAAAGGCCCAAAGGATAGGGTTTGAGGAGCTTCTGGAGAGCTGAACACATGGTAGCTTCTTCACAGGAAAGTGAGGAAGAAGTTATCCACCTGCCGGGAGGGTGGGCACCCCAATGCCATGGGGACAGAAGCTCCTGCACTCAGGGCCCCTCTAGACCTTGCCCTCTGTATAGCTTCATCTGACTGTTTATCTGTATCCCTTAAAATATCTTTCATAACAAACCAATAAACGTAAGTGTTTCCCTGAGTTCTGTGAGCTGCTCTAGCAGAGTAATTGAGCCCAAAGAGGGGGTTGTGGGAATCCCAATTTGAAACCACTTGGTCAGAAGTTCCAGAGGCCCAGACTTGAGATTAGTGGGCAGGAGGGGGTGGTCTTACGGCACTGAGCCCTCACTCTGTGGTGTCTGACGCTACCTCTGGGTGGAGAATGTTGGAACTGAACTGGGGGATACCCAGTTGGTGTCCACTGCAGAACGGATTGCTTGCTTGCCGATGGGGAAAATTCCCCCATGTATTTTGCTGTCATGGAAGTCTTCTGTGTTGATTATGGCAGTGTGAGAGCAGAGGAAAAAGTGGTTTGAGAGCTTTTCCCAAACAACTCCTTTGCTGGGACTCCAGGCACCTCCTCCCCACTGCTGTGTCCCCATCCCCTTGCGTCATTAGCTACAGGGCACCCAATCCAGAACTCTTTGAAGCTAACAGGCTGTAATGCATTTCTGGTTTTTGAGTTTGTGATCTGTTAGATGGACATGAACAATTCCAAATATAGAGAGACCCAAACATCCTGTTTCTAAAAGTTTGTGTTATGGATGTGCCTACACAGGGACATACAATTTTATGTTTAAGATTCTTCCTTGTCGGGGCTGGGTGTGGTGGGTGGCTCATGCTTGTAATCCCAGCTCTTTGGGTAGCCGAGGTGGGAGAGTTGGTTAGAGCCAGGAGTTTGAGACCAGCCGGGACAACACAGTGAGACCACACCCCTACAAAAATATTAAAAAATAATAGCCGGGCATGGTGGCACACTCCGGTAGTCTCAGCTACTTAAGAGGCTGAGGTGAAAGAATTACTTGAGCCCAGGAGCTTGAGGCTGCAGTGAGCTAGGACTGCATGACTGCACTCCAGCCTAGGCAAAAGAGCCAGACCTAAATTCCTTTTTTTTTTTTTTTTTTGAGATAGAACCTCACTCTGTCACCCAAGTGGAGTGCAGTGGCATGATTTCGGCTCACCTGCCTCCCAGGTTCAAGTGATTCTCATGCCTCAGCCTCCCAAGTAGCTGGGACTACAGGTGTGTGCCACCACACCTGGCTAATTTTTGTATTTTTAGTAGAGACGGGGTTTCACCATGTTGGCCAGGCTCGTCTCGAACTCCTGGCCTCAGGTGATCTACCTGCCTCGTAATCCTAGCACTCTGGGAGGCCAGGTATGAGCCATGGCACCAAGCCAACCTCAGTTACTTAAAAAAAAAAAAAAAAGACTTGCAGTATTATCAACAACATCATTATCATCATCAACAACAAAAACTTATGTGTTCACCAATAGGGGAACAGATACGTTGTGGTTCTTTAACCCAGTGGAATATCATGTAGCTGGTAGCTTTATATATACTGACTTAGAAAGTTAAAAAAAAGCAGTCTTACAGTACAAAATGTATGATTTCATTTTTTAAAAATAGCAAAGGTTTTGTCATTTATGATGTGTGTTATGTTTATGCTCTAAAAGTATTGAAAAACTTCTAAAAGGATTCACACCAAACTGTTCGCAGTGGTTTCTCTAGAGGTAGGATCTGAGCAGGGAGAAAGACTTTCCCCTTAATAAAAGGAGGTGAAAAGAGGGGAAATAGAAGTATAAACATAAACCCTTTGAATGGACAAAGAAAAAAGGCAGGTTAGGAACCGACATCCCAGTCCCTGTTCTCCATGGGGATGGAAACCCTGACCTGAATTTCATGTTAATTTCATGTTTCATTTCCTAACAGCTGCCTTTGACACATAACAGCTGCCTTTGACACATGAAATAAGATACTGTTGACTTTGCCTGTTTTTGAACTTGACACAAATGCATCATAATGATTTATCTATGATATTTCCCCCTCAACACTATGTTTTAGGGACTCATCCAAGCCAACACATGCCATGCTTTACTGATATTCACTGCTGCCTAATATTCCATTGTATGAACAGGCAGCCAATTGCTTTTCTTTCCAGTGTCAGACAATCAGACTGTTTCTGGTTTTGTGCTATTAAGAATAACTCTCATGTGAGCATTTCTGTACAAGTCTCTAGGGCCTATACCTGGGAGTGAAATGTCTATTGTAGGGTGTGTGTATGTTCAGCTTTACTAGGAGATACTAAACCATTTTCTAAACTCATCTCATCACTTCACCCTCCCACTAGCACTGCATGAATGTCTGTTACTCCTAGCCTTAGTAACACAGGTTCTTATCTAACTGCCACGCATTTCCCAATAATATGGGTATGAAGGTGGAACCTCTCGTTGCTTTAAATTTTCATTTCTCTCATTTTTAATGAGGCTAAACATCTTTTTCTGGGTGAGGGCCATTCATGTTCTCTCCTTCATTTTTTTCCTCTATTTTATAGGAGGGTTGGTGGGTTTTTTTTTTTTTTTTTTTTGGAAAGAGCCAGATAGTAAGTATTGCTTTGTAGGCCATGCAGTCTCTGTCACAATGATTCAGTTCTGCCACTGTAGCTCTAAAGCAGAAGCAGGCGACGTGTAAATGAATGAGCATGGTGACTGTGTTCCAATAAAACTTTATTTACAAAAACAGGTAGTGGGCTGGAATGGCCAACTTCTGATTAATGGCATTTCTTTATAAATTCTGAAGATGAGTACTTAAAAAAAAAAATGTAGCAAGTATCTTCCACTATTAGGTGGTTCATCTTTTCCACCTGGTGTATCATATTTTTGATGAACAGAAATTCCTGTTCTGGATTTTTTAAAATAGTCAACAAGATTTGCTGATCCTTAATACCTGCCTGGGCGTATTTCCCAGCTTGTCTTCACCATGATCTAGGCCTTCTGGAAGTTCAGTGGGAGAACATCTAACAAATAGGTATCTAATACCTGCACAGATGACATCTCAGTGTGCAGGTAGGAAATTAGATGGTTCTCTAGGGAAACGCAGAGAAAAGTACTGAGAGCAAGGGGTGCCGTTCTGCAAGGACGCTGCTTGCCCTACATCTGAGCAGTGTTGCCTACCAACACCAGAGACCCTCAGGTTCCCGGGGAAGGAATATTTCCCCCACAGAGATGCTGGGAGTACTCACCCGGTTTGATGGGCTGCCTGTTGGAGAAGGTCAGAGGCGCAACGAGGAATTTGGTCTCTGCAACTGGCACCCAGTGGTGGAGAATTTTCACTGTCCAGACCCCAGGCCTCAGGGGCAAGTTCAAAGGGGGCTTGTAGTGCGTGAATTCGGCAGTGGACTCAATCAGGATGTCGTAGGTGGCTGCGATGACGTTGATGGGATCCACCCAAATGACGGTCACGGTCACGTTGGGCCCCTTCCCCCACTTCTGCATACCCACTGGCTCATCCATGGGCCCCAGGAGACCCCCAAAGTTGCGGAACAGCCGCTCCTTGGCATCCCAGTCAGTGCCGACCTAAAACAGGGGAGTGAATTCTGAAGTCACTGGGCCTGAACTAGGGTGCTAGGTCTCAGAAAGGCCTAGGATCCCCTGTGTTAGCTTTCATTATACCCATTTTACAGATGAAGAAACTGAGGCTCCAACTAAGTCACCTGCTCAAGGTTGCACAGCTTATAAGCAGAAGATCTGGGATCCGGACTCAGTCTGAAGGATCACAAGGCCTGTGGTCCTTTTATTTAAACCACCGGGCCTCCTGTGCCTGGTGTATGGCGTGTGCTTTGAAAAGAAAACCAAACATGGACTGAATGAGTGAATGAGTGAATGAATGAATGAATGAATGCCTTGCTTGCAGGCCATTCCACAGAAACATACACCCTGCCACTCAACAGGTATAGCTGGTTTCCACTTCTGTCCTTGGTTTTCCAAATCATACACGTCCACTTTGTGCAATGGTTCTGAACAAGAATAAAGGTTATGTTATTACAGCTGCTCTATCATACGCTAGAGACCCTGAGCATTGCCTGTCATCTACGGGGGTTCAAATAGGTTTCCTAGGAAGAGACAGCTCTGGCTTTCCCAAGGCACCTAGAGCTGGAATGTAAGCATGAGAGTCATCCTGCGATCCTTCCTTCCTGCCAGCCAGCTGGGGATGTGTGCGGCTGTGACCCACCGCAATCCTCTCTGGGCTTCCCTCCTTCCACTTGTGCCACCTGCAATTTCTTCTATATCCTGTAGTCAGAAAGGCCTTGTAAAATGTCCTCTTACTGCTGCCCCCAGGCTTCTTAGTGCACTCAGAGTCTGAGCTCGCCCCGTCCTCCAACTCCATGATCCCCTCCCCATCTTTCTCCAGGATGCCTTGTTTTAGCCACCTCAGTCAAGGCAGGTTCATTTCCAGCTCAGCATTCCCACACCATCTGCCCTGTGTGGAATACACCTTCCTTGCACGGCCAGCCCCTTATGTCTAAAGCTGCCTCACAGAGTCTTTACCTGACCACCCCCCCACCCCAAATTTTAAATGGACCTTCAGTCAATCTGTGTCATTCCCTACTGCTTTATTTTCTTCCTACCACTGGTATAAGCACTATCTCAGAGTTGTCTGTCGATGTATTTATTCCTTATCTCCTCCAGCTGTAATATAAGCTCTGTGTGAATGGGGGCTGTACCTAGCAGGTTCTCTGCTCTTTCTTGGTGCCTACCACCATGTTTAGTACACAGTAGGTGCTCGAGCAATGTTTGTTGAATGAACGGGTGAATGGCTTGACCAAAAAATGAATGAACTCGGGAGATTCCTGACAATGAGCTTTGTTGCTATTTCAAACAAATGAAATCAGGGGTCGTCTAATTTGAAAAACGAGATCTCCCCCAGGTGGATTAATTTAGTGGTTTTGAGGACACAGCATGTAGGCATGTTGGGGCAAATAACGGGTACAGTATGAGCTTGCACTGCCTCTGTTGTCTTCCCATAATTAGCATCTCTAATGTGCGTGTGCACGAAGGTCGGGTGTGGATACACACACCTACATTCTGAGATTTCCTATGTGCAGGGGAAATAGGAGCTGATCTAGTTTCTCGTTGTTCTTGCAAGAGTTACCATGTCAGTCCATTCTTTACCCAGGGTACAGAGCTCCACTGCTAATATTTGCTGAGGGATTACAGTGTGCCAGGCAGACATGTCCATTCATTTGATACTCCCAAATCCATAAAGGGGAGACCCTTGTCATTATCTTCACTTTACAGATGTGGAAACTGAGTCTCAGCGAAGTGAGATAACTCGCTATGGTCAGAGGGGGCAGAGCCAGCATGGGAACCCAGGAAGTCCAACCCCAGAGGCTGCATTCTCATCCACTATGCTACATATTGCCTCCCATTCATTAATTCATTCACTCTCTCAGTCATTCATTCACCCAACACATATAAACCGAATCCCTACTGCCTACCAGGGGTGGCTGCCATCCGTGTACACTCACTGGCACATATCTTTCAGTTTTCATCAGGACAGAGACTAAAGATTAGGACTAAGAAAGTATCCTGAGGGCCAGGCGCGGTGGCTCAAGCCTGTAATTCCAGCACTTTGGGAGGCCGAGGTGGGCGGATCACAAGGTCAGGAGTTTGAGACCAGCCTGGCCAATATGGTGAAACCCCGTCTTTACTAAAAATACAAAAATTAGCCAGGAGTGGTGGTGGACGCCTGTAGTCCCAGCTACTCAGGAGGCTGAGGCAGGAGAATCGCTTGAACCCGGGAGGTGGAGGTTGTAGTGAGCCGAGATCAGGCCACTGCACTCCAGCCTGGGAGCCAGAGCAAGACTCCGTCTCAAAAAAAAAAAAAAAAAAAAAAAAAAAA